>NW_026614585.1:3311421-3396628 GCF_030052815.1 Hevea brasiliensis
CTGCACAAGTTTTGCAATTTCTTCTCTTGTTACCAAGTTTTCACCTTCAACCCCTTGTTTCACTCTCCACCCAATCTTCCAATCTTCCACAATTTTTTTACTATTGGAAGTTTGATCCCAAATTATAGGAGAAGCAAGCATTGGAACTCCAGCAAAAGCAGCTTCTAAAGTAGAATTCCAACCACAATGTGTCCAAAAACCACCAACAGAAGGATGACACAAAACTCTCAATTGATCACACCATGGAACCACTAATCCCAAATCCCCACAACCATCTTCAAATAGACCCTTTTCACCACGAGATACCCACAAGAACCTAACGCCACTGTTTATTACCCCAGCTACAATTTCATCCATTTGGGCACTTGAAACTGAAAGGAAGCTTCCCATTGAGACATATAACACAGAATTTTTTGGTTGAGAATTTAGCCACTGTAAGTATTCAGGGACTTTTTGATCATCACTAGTAGCTAAATTAGAATTGGGATCTAGCTCAAAAAAAGGTACCATAGGACCTAAAGAGTAGAGTGGAAAGCAAAAATTCAATTTTAAAGCATCAATAACTGATGGTTCAAGCTCGTAAGCAGAAGTGAATAGAAGGTATTGTGCTTTAGACACCATTGAAACAGACTTCAGCGCTTTGTAAAGAGTTTGTCTGCCAGTTCCATTAAAGATTGTAGGAAAATCTAATAGACGTGTTGGAGGAATTCCAGGGATGTAATCCACACGCTCTTCTCCTCTTTCTGCTTGCCAATTGAAATGTTTAAATGAAATTATAAATTTCACTAAAAAAATCAAAATCCAATAATGAATGTCGTAATTATAAACTTCATTTTATATGAGAATGAATTTAACAATTAATCAGAATTTAACAATTAATCAAATATTTACATCATTCATGCACTCATTTTATGCAAATTTTAATACAAATATTTAATATAATTGTTATTAAATTTTTTCTTATATAAAATCTAACTTATATTAGATATAACTAGAGATGACAATTATTATATTCAAACTTAAATCCTATTATTATTCTCAATATGTAAATCTGTCTTAAATTCAATTAAAATTTATTTTAAATTATCCAAACTCGTCTCAAATTTAATTTTTAAAAATATCTGAGCCCATTTAAATTTTAATTTTTTAATTAATAATCCATCGGAAAATATATTTTTAGAAGTAATTTATATTTTAAAAAATAATTCTATAAATTATTTAAATTTTATTTATTTAAAATTTAATACATAAAAATTTATAAATATTATTATAAAAAATATATTTATATTTAATTATTTATTTATAGAAACTTATTTAGGTAATAAGTGCTGCAAAATCCAAAATTTGAACTTATCTCAAATCAAATTATATACTTCATCAAACTATATATAATTCATCAAACTCATCTCAAATCTCAATCTGATCATACACTTCATCTCTGTAGAATTTCATCTATTACTCCAAAATGTCGATCTACAATAATAATAATAATAACAAATAATATATTTTGAACTTAATAGCATTAAAGTCATATTTAAAGTTATTGGGTCTTGAATTCTGATCAAAATCCAAAATCAGTCGTTTTATTGTTAATATAATTAAGTCATAAAAATTTGACATAAAATTTAATAATGTAAACTCTATTTAGTCAGAACCAAGATTTATTTAATTGCTTCAATTATGAGCTCATTTGCTTATAAAATTAATTTTGGGGTGATTTGCTACTTGAACTTACCATCAATCTCTCCCAATTTGTTGGATAGTTAAATTAAAAAATTGATAAATTAAATAAGCCAGTAGTTGTACATACCGGATAACGAGATCGGAAAATGCCCATATCCGACGAGGAGATCAAAATTGTGCAAGATAGAAAATACTGCAGCTGACATTGTCCAAAGAGAAGCAACCGGAATATTCCTCCGATTCCCAACTCCGATCACCCAATCCAAGTAAGTATCGGCTATAATAGCATTCACCGGCGAATCAAGCCGATCAAGAAGTTGCTCGAAAGGAGCTTCCATCTTTGTAGCAACTGCTTCCAAGAAACCTGGAAAATCCTTAGCACGAATAAGCTCCGAGGGTATGACATTAGGGATCGTATTCAAGTGGATTTTACTTGGCAAGATATAGGAGCTAAGGAAGCTCTTCCACTCTTCGGTGACCACCAACGAAACGACAATATCAGGATGCTTAAATGACATAAGCTTGTAGGTGACGTCGTTTTGTTTTAATTTTTAGGGAAACCGGCGCCTATTAATAGAGACTCATCGAGGGCGGAGCCGTGGTCTCCCTTCCTACCGCAAAAGTTTTCAACTTTCAAAATTACAATTTAATACTTACGTGTTAATGAAAACTATTGAATTTTGAAAAATATATTATTTAATTATATATTTTATTTTTATTAAATTTATTAATATTTTCATTAAATTTTTTGTTAATTAATATATTTTAATATTAATTAAATTATTATTTAATTACTCTAATTTAAAAAAAATTTATTAATTGATCTCTTATTTTTTAAAAAATACTATTATTTAATTTTTATATTTAAAACAAATTAATTAATTAATCCATTATTTTAAAAAATACAATATTATGAAAACATTATTTTGGCTAATTTTTACTCCTTGTCCTTGAATTTTGAAATTGTTTCAGTAGCATTCCTCAACTTTAATTTGAATAACTAATTCTTTAACTTTAATTTGATAAAACTTAAAGTCCCTTTGCTCAGTTTCTGATGATTACTCTAACCAAAAACTGATGTGTCGTGAATTACCATAATAAAAAAAATAATAAATCCTTTCAACCACGTGGGAATGACTTTATCTCTCTATATTCTGACCCATCTCATTTCTCTATCTTCAAGCTATCCATTTTCTTTCTCTAAAAATCCTTTTCTTTCATAGTCTTCTTTCCTTCTCTTCCCTTCTTTCCCCTTTTTTCTTCACTCAGTCTTTCTCACAAGCTTATAATGCCTTGAGTTATCTCTTGTCATGCAAACAGATGATTAAGATGAAATGAAAATTTCTACTTAATTTAAGAAAGAATTTATGGTTGAAACAACAAGAATTAGAGTTTCTGGCAAAATATGTTGACCTAAGATCACTTAGCTTCATTGTTAGGTCACTAATCTCCATCCTAGATAAATGAATGACAGCCATGGCATGAGAAAGCTCTTCCTTTATGGCATCCATCAGCTTCTTAAGTGATTTCGCTGCTGTTTTGAAAGCCTACAAATGGTACCCACAAAAAAAAAAAAAAAATTGAGAATGAAAACAAAAACATTCACAAGCAAAGCATATCAAATTAAGTACCAAAGAAAAAGGAATCGCATACAAAAAGAGTTGGAATTGAAAAAAAAAAAAAACCAAGTTGTTGAGATTGCCACCTGCAAAACAATCACAATTTCATCTCAAATTAGCCACAAAATATCTTTCAACAATAAAAAATTCAATGTTTTATTACTTAAAAAAAATTATACAATGCAAGCAATAACATTGGACATGAAAATGTAGTGTTGGGTAAAATTCCATTAAGAAAGATGAAGCGTAAAATGAGAAAACCGTGAAGTTCTGACGAACATAATGTATTCTGATGATATTGAGGCTTTTAATTCTAGTGGTGGTGAGGTAGAATCATAATGCAAGAGAACGGATGGGTGGCGTCAAATTGGAAGGCAGAGATTGCAAAGGCAGCGATGGGAAACAAATTGGAGAGAGGAGTAGGAGGTGCAATTGGGATTAGAGAGGTGCAATTTTAGAGCAGTAAACATTTTGGTGTTGACTCTGAGCTCTCCACTATTCTCAAACCCTAGAAAACCCCATTCTCAATAGAAAAAAAAAAACTCCAAAATTTGTTTGAATTGAACCTCAATCAAACTCTGAAAAAACCCATTCTCAAATTGAAGCCCTAGCATCTAGTGAGGGGTGTCCCAAGCTCGACATTACTTATGGTTGACTCGCAGTCTGCTATCCCTCCTTTCATCTTCTCCAAATTTCTCACCATAGTCTATTTGGACAATGCAAGGGATGCACTTGCCCCTCTCCATTTGGACTTGATCAATCTTATCATTGGCAATGATATCTTCAATGATCTAATTTCTGCTTCACAACTTCTTCCTTTCATTAATGCCCTTGTCACCAAGCTCATCGATGCACCTATCTCACCTACCACACTATATTCATCTTTTTAGGAAGACTTATGGAGGCACTTGGAGGTAGGTGACTTGGCAAGTTGTGGGGAGGGCAGTGAGGGGTGGTTTAAAAGATTTTCAAATGGAGAGGATGGACAGAAGTGGGGTGGTGCAGGGATAGAGGTAAAGAGATAAGGAAAAAGGTAAAAAGGAGAATAAAGGGCGATGGCAAGAATAAAGATGAGGAATAATATAAAAAAAAATCTAAATTAGAAAAAACTATACAAACATCTACAAAACTGTCACGACCCAACCTATGGGCGGACAGACTAGGACTGGACTGACCTAAAGCCCCGAGGCCCGTAGTAAGCCTTAACTATTCATTAACCCAACTCTAAGGCCCATTTGGGCCCAATATCAAGAAAACAAACGGACAGAGTCCGACCATAAAATGGACTTACCAATGGGGAGTTTTCGACTCACCCGACCTGTAAACACAATATATAGTCAATTGGGGAGCTCAGCTCATCCTCCACATACTCATCAACATAAAATAAATGGGAGCTCAGCTCCCTCATCCAATCCATCAAACATGCATAGCATATTTAGTTTACAGGTCCAACATGATAACAATATTACAGACCATAATCAAATAATTACTGCTAACACATGTGGAAATTCTAGGAGTAATTAAAATTACACAAATATTGATAAACAACCTGCGAGGTAGAAAAGCAGGTTAACCCAGAACAAAATATCCTCCTGTGGCCTGTAAAAATTTTTGAACAGGAGTGAGCGTTCGACTCAGAGAGTAAAATATCAATTTTAACCATAATCTCTATAACTATCTAAAACTAATGCACCCTGTAGAGTGAAATGCAACATTCACATCATTTTCACATCATAACATCAAAAAGGTAATTTGCAGCACTCACGCACCCTGTAGCATCAATCATATCATATTGGGAGCTGATCCCCTATACAGCTCTCTTAAATCCAACCTGGTGCCAGCGAAAAACTCAAGCCGGACTTTCGCTTAATAAACCAAATCGAGGGTCCCAGTGAAGAACTCAAGCCGTGACTACCCCTCGAAGGATCGGGTTCCCAGCGAAGAACTCAAGCCGTGACTACCCGTCCTATCCATAGTCCACACCATATCACACACACGCCAACGCACGCACACTGCTCCAAATTACCACAACAACATCATGGCACTTTAACATTTATCAATGCATCATAAATCGTGCCTAGAGTTTAACTACATAAATATATGCATATAAGTGATGCATGGGCATGCTGAACATATAATAATATCGAAATTACAATTAAAATTAATATTTTACTCACAAACTTGACGACAATCACTGTGGCGGCTGGGTGGAGGAAGAAGGCTGTCCCGGCTCACCTGACAATTATATTACAATTATTTAATACAATCTGACTCAATACAAACAAAGAAAAAGACCAATACGTCCTAAGTCGTGCCGAAAATCCGGCAGAGTCTCCCCTATACCTAGGACCTATCCAACCTGCAAAAGGGCTCAAAATACACTTCTATACTCACAATCCATACATTCACAACTCAATCATATCACACAGCCCCTCCTGGGCCCATCAAATCAGTCATCCATCACAATACGCAAAATTTCAATTTAGTCCTTATTATTGATCATTTTCGCAAAAACTGCCCAAATAAGCTCTAAAAATTATAAAACTTTGCCCCACGGTCCTTAGCAATATTACTAAGCTATTGCAAAAAGAATCGTAATTTTCTAAGCTACCACGAATATTTTACGGATTTTTAACCCTATTTAAGCACTAGAAAATTACGTAAAAACAAGGTTCGGGTTTACCTTTGCCGATTCCGACTTCGGGAACGCGCTCGGAACGTCTGACAATGGGGGGCTAGCCAAAACCTCGGTCCAATTCGGAGACTTTTCCGGTAACGGGTCTGTCTGACCGGAATTTTACAGACCCGGTCAACTGTCGAATTTCCGCGAATCGAGGATACCTACACGAAGCCCATAACACGGGGGTTAGTACATAAATTTTTCAGAATTTTCTAAGCTCATTAAATGCTCGAAAATACACTGCGAAGTTTCGTGGGACCCACCGAAAAACGGTGTCGGAAAAATTCGAAATCTATGTTGTTGCGAAGCTCTCGACGAATGGAGCGTGCTGGTAGCCTCGGTTTTCTCGTGGGATTCACGGTTTTCGAGAAATCTAGCCCAAAAATCGAAATGGACTAAAATCTTCCCGAGCAAAAATCGGACAAACCGCTCGATGGATTTCGGCGTTCTTGGTGTCTATGGAAAGCTCTCGCCGAGTAGATGATTTTAGACACAAGACCCGGTCCCATCGGTGGCCGGCTCGGCCGGAGTTGGCCGGGAAGCTGGCGCGCCTCGCGAGGCGTTCGCTCACGCTGTGCCGTTTGGCGGCGTAGGCCATTGGCTGGCACGGCCACGGCTGGGAAATTGGTGGTGGTGGCCGTGGTGGGGTGGGGAGGAGAGAGAAACGAGAGAGAAAAGGGAGAGGGCCATCGCGCGCGGGAGGGAGGAGAAAAAGAGAAGAAGACCGGTCCGATTCGACCGGTCTGATCCGGTCCGGTTCGATTCGGCCGGTTCGATTCGAAATACAAAATTTTAAATTTTTACTCTGCCTCGGGACCGAAAACGAGGTCCAAAAATTCTGAAAAAATTCCAGAAAACTCAGAAAGATACGTAGACTCCAAATATATTTTTAGTTTTGCCACGTGGTCTTTAAATTAATTTTTAAAAATCATCAAAGTTTATATTTTCGGAAAATCGAACCCGATTTTTAAAATCCGAAAAATCTCAAAAAAATTCTTAAAATTTAAATAAAATTAAAATACCAAAAATGCTCATAAATTTAAAATTTTTGGGGTGTTACAAAAACACTTCATTATATTCTAATTGTATATATTTAAGTAAACAATATACATTATTATTTATAAAAATATTTTGTCTTATTAAATATAATAATTTTTCCTCCTAATTTTTGTTATTATTTATCATTTTTAAAAAAATTAAATTAATCCCAATAGTAAAATATTTAAAATTTTCAACTTTTGCTATTGTAGTCAAATTTTTAATTTTATAAATTTATATTAATTTTATGTATTTATTATTTTTAGTCAGTCATGAAAATTAAAATAGATCATTGGTGAAAATTAAAATAGATCAATGGTCAAAATCACGATATACCAATTGACTAAAAGAGAGATCAATAGTAAAAAATACAACATGTATGCTTATTTAAATCAATTTTGACTCTATTAAAAAAACATTTTATACCATGCTGAAATTGTAAAAAAAAAAAATGGTTATAATTGTAAAAATTTTAAAAAATAACTTTTTTATGATTGACCAAAAATAAAAAATAAAAAAATCTTATCACATTTTTGCAATTTTATCCAATCTTTTCAATCTTGGCATAATTGGCCAAAATTTCAAAGTGCAAAAAAATTTTATGTAATTTTTTTAAAAATTTGAAAACTTTTGTAATTTAATCCAATTTTTTCAATATATTCTTTCACTTTATTTTCTGGCTGATCCAGTCTTATCCAATCTTACCAATACCGTCAACTATTTCCAAACTTCATTTTGATATCTATGGTATATCAAAATTCTTAGTCATTTGATCAAATTGGATGGTTTTAATAATACACTATCTACTCACTACAATCAAATCACTTCACTATTTCATACTCAATGGTCATAAAAATGAAATTATGGAAGAGTTTATAAATATGGTAATATTGAATTCCAATGGCAGTTATGAACAAGATGAAAAATAAAGTTCAAAATTCGATTAACAAAAATTGAATAAAATTTTAACAATTTTTAAAATTTTGACCGCTTCTGCCAAGATTAGAGGGATTGGATAAAATTACCAACACGCAATAAATTTGACTTTTTCTAAGTCAATATGCCAGGTTTTAAAATACACAAAATTATTTATTATTAATAAACTTATTTGTGAGTTAAGATATCTATAAGTATTTTTTGAAATAGAAGTTATAACAAGATTATGATTTTAATATATTAATTATTATTTATTATAAATTAAAAAAATTATAAGAATAATTTGATCAATTCACAAATTGTTCCATTATTATTATTATTATTATTATTATTATTATTATTATTATTATTATTATTATTATTATTATTATGTGATACTAGTTTTTAATGGCACTTGCATTACATGTGCGTCTTATCATTTTTAATATGTTTTTTAATTATAATTTTTATTTAAAAAATATTTTTTAAGCCAAAATTATTTTTAATTTAATCAAAGTTATGATCTAATTGTAAAAAAAATAATATAACTTAAATAATTAATTACATACCAACTTAGAATGAGAAATATTACACTAAAAACTATAAGTCAATAAATCATATTTAACATAAAAATATATAGAGTTTATAAAAAAAAAAGGCATAAAAACAATATATAATACTTTCTTTTGAAACAAATAAAATATAATAATTAAAAAAAATCTATTGATTAAGAATATCAACAAATAGAACAAGATAAAACTCTCTCCCTATATGTAAATATGATTATATAAATACAAATTATATATAGAGAATTTAAAAAACAAAACATGTGGTTTATTGTTTGATTATTCAAGAAAGAATTTTTTTTCATTTTCATTAAATTAATATCATGAAATTTTATATCGTTATATTATTTTTGTATCAATTAACGTAATGCTAATATGGCAATTTTTTTTTTTTTTTTTATCAATCTAGTGATAACACACTAAATATCAAGTAACATATTTTTAAAATTATGTCAGTATATATATATATAAAATTAAAATTTTTAATTTTTTGTACCTATTAAAATTTATTGATTTTTATTTTCTTAAATCTATATTTTTATTATAAATGTTATGAGAGTACTCACATAACCCTTTTTTTCCTAAAAAAATTGCTTTATCTTTTTATTTTAATAAAATGTTCAATATAAGGTTTTAAAGTTTTTAAATTTATTTAAATCATTAAAATTTTTAATTTTAGTGACTATTTTTTTTTAATTTGTCTCTAAAAATTTATCTTAAAATGTAGGAATAATAACTATATCCAATAAATATTTAAAATTAGTTTTACCACCAATCATGAAAATAGATTAAATACTAAGCAAAAAAAAATCTAATTTTAAAGCGGTTATTAAATTTGAAATGGATTAAGAATTTAAATTATCGATTTTAATGTTTAGTTAAAGTTGTTCCTAATATATTTTTTTTAAATAATTGCTATAACTTTCTAACAAATAAAATAGTTGTCAGTTATAGGATTAGAATTTGATACCTATTTAAAATAAATGATATTAAAAATTTATAAATATTTAGAACAATTAATAAAATAAATCAGTAGAAGAGAGATTCGGTGTTTAATGTTTTTATTAATTTTATTATAATAAATTAAATAATTTTTAATTAATTGATAAAGTTAACATTGTAGAATTGCTATATTGGAAATTATAATGAGATTTAACATTGTAGAATTACTATATTGGAAATTATAATGAGATTTTTGGTATAAGTAGAATTATTATTAAAATAATATTTAAATTTTAAATTATATTAAATATATTGATATTTGAAATTGAAATTATTTACAATATAATGAAGAATGTGTTGTCACTAAAAATTATAGCGCCAAATTAGCATGAATATTCTCATGTTGCTAAAAGTAGTAGTGCGGAAATTGTTGTCGATATTAGCGACGATATAATATGAATTAGTAACCGTTTATTAAAATACATTCTTATTAGTATTTTTATAAATAATATAAAGAGTAAATAGTATTTTTGTCAAAATTGACGTTCTCTCTCTCTCTCTCACACACACATATATATGCTCAATAAATTAAATAATAAAAAAAATCATAAAATAAATATGTCACTATTCTTTTCAATAATTCTCATAGTATAAATTAAATAATTTATTTTATATCAATTTCTATGTTGTTATAGATGATAAATTCCACATAAAATATCCATGTATTTTAGGCATAATCATACAAAATAAAAAAACAAACTTTTGCATTGTTTTGCGATTGAATCCAAACATTTCAATTTCGACAAAATAAGCCAGTTTTGAAAGGTTGCAGAAATTTTATCCAATTTGGGGAGTGTGTCCCTGTTTAGTTGGCAAGCTATGTGACTTCTTTAATTATTAAGACATGACCCCACATGACACATCACTTAAAATTAAAAAAAAAAAACTCTTTGTCTAACTTTTCCTCTCTCTCTCTCTCTCTCTCTCTCTCTCTCTCTCTCTCTCTCTCTCTCTCTCTCTCTCTCTCTCTCTCTCTCGGCAGCATCTGATAAACCATCAAATTTGGGCTAGCAAACTCTCTCTCTCTCTCTCTCTCTCTCTCTCTCTCTCTCTCTCTCTCTCTCTCTCTCGGCAGCATCTGATAAACCATCAAATTTGGGCTAGCAAAAATCCAGTGAAATTATTTTGGCTTAGACCAAAGGTTCCAAGTCTCCTACATTAAACAATTGATGTGGGTATTTACTCATTAAAGAAATTATGTGATAAATCCATCAATAAAGTTCTTTGGAATCCTAACAAACATTACTTTTTGCTCCTTAAGTAAGGGCTAAGGTTCTACTGGTTTCTTCTAAAAAATTGTTTTCTCTTTAGTTTTCTTTCCCTGGTGCCTTTCTTTTGTGGGTTTGGCTAGCTCCTTTCTAGGTTTTCAAGTTCACTTGGGAAAAGAAACTAACATAATTTATGTCCTAGCTCTGGATTTTTTTTTTTGTTCTTACTGCTTACATGCAATTGAAGATTCTACCGCAATAGAAGATTTTGCAACAAAACCCAAAAGAATTGAGCATTTCTATTTGTTCAATAAAAAAAAGTCTGTAGAGAGGTTATAAATTTCCAATAAAGCACTATAAGATCTCAGTTTTATTGAGATTGTTAGTAATAATTGCCCAAAAATCCATTCAATCTTTCTCATAGCATGAAGAGAGAAAGGGTTAGTTTTTTATTTTAATTATTTATGATGTGTCGTATGAGACTCATGTTTTTTATAATAAAATAAGTCACATGGCATGACAACTCAGCATGGACACACTCCCTTTTGGATTTCAAAATTGGATACAGTTTATGCACCATTTCAAAATTTGACTTATTTTGCCAAAAATGAAAGGTTTGGATTACATTGTAAAATCATGCAAAGGTTTGGCTTTTACTATAATTAGGCCTTTATTTTATATCAACTTATTAGTAAATATTATATAGAAGTCTTAAAAGTTCTAAAATTTAGCTAAAATAATGATGCTTGAAATGAAACAAATTTAAATACACACTAAAATAAGAAAAAAAAAGGTAATATAAAGTTTTAGTACAATAACTAGGGGAATTGCCCATGATAATGCACGTACGTAGCTATTGATAATTTTAATATATAAAAAATTTTAATTTGTATATTTTTCTTAATATATATGAAAATAAAATAATTTTTAAAATTTTTCTATTAATTATTTCATATCATTTTATTACTTTTTTATTGACAAAATTTTTATCTCTTAAACTTTTTAATGAATATTTCATAATAAAAATATAGTAATATGATATGAATATTGATTAAAGATATGGAATCAATTGAAGTTAATTCAATCATATGACTTATTTCATCATTTTAAATATCAAAATTTTGTATATCCTCTAAATATGTTAAAGAAATATAATATTCTTAAAAGTAATATTAATGATATGAAAAGTATAAATATAGCACAAAAGGGAAAAAGAAAAAGAAAACAAAATTATATATATATAAAGTTATATGTCACACCCTACCCCTCCATAAGATGTGACATGATTCCGTAGTATACCTAATAAATTATCGTTCTTCGCCTACCGATAATTTATTAAATATACTACAAGAGATTTTGGCAGAATAATTCCGTTTAACAATTTAGCATGGTGATAAAAATTTAGACTAAGTATTTTCAAATCAATTATATGTCATAAATTTTATTTAGGAATAATTAAGCATTTTCAAAATTTTAAGGAAAATCCATGTGGTTACGGCTAAAATTATATAAAAATAGTTCTTCAAAACCTGTTGAACAACAATTTACAAAAATATATCATATCCAATTGGAACTCAATCAACTCATCATTGATAAATTTCATCATAAAGAAAATAATTCATTATTTACCATACTCAGGAAGAAATTAAAACGTTTGCATTCATTGAAATAAAAAAATTAATATTACAAAAATTTATATTTAATTACAATTCTAAAATAATATTACAAGTGATTCTGTACAACTGCTCGAATGCGGTTACATACATATAATTATATGATTACACCAAAACTTAATGTACAAGGGTATACCTATCATATACCCGAAGATAGTCCTAACACGTCTTCAAGTCACAACTTTGAGTGATCTTGCTCAGCTGCTCTATATTTTCTTTCACCTGTGACAACATATAAAACTATTGCTGAGCGGTGAACTCAGTGGTGCACAAACTAATAATTTAAAACTTAATACAAATCATGCTTTGACAAATCATAACAAAAAGAAAAGCTTGAATCTTTAAATTCTTCAAAATTCATAACATCCAAAACTAATATTTTCAACCATGCAAATTATTCATTTAAATGACATTTTGATCAAACAATAATAATTTATCCACATTTCTCTTGAACCATGAAAACAATATAATATTTTTCAATCACTAACAAATCAAATTTTATTTCCATCACGTTTTATCAAAGTATGCATAATTTAAGGGTGTTGCCAACAATTTGCACAGTTGGACCCATAACACAAAATTTTACGATCAATATCATATTATACACCACGACAAAACAAACTCTCCCAATAATTGAGGCTAAAGGGAGGAACAAAGACTAGCTAGTATATATGAGTACTCATCCAAACTCTTTCTCAATTGGCAAGCTAGAAAGGAAGGAACTCGACCCCAACAAGTGGAGGAGATATCTTACTAGACAAGCTAATGAGAACACAAAGCATATTGCCATGTCAATTGTGGTTTCAAAACATATTTAAATAAATTTCATTTACAAAATACATTCATACAATAAATAAACACATTCAATTATAGTAAATTCATGCCCAAGGTTAGCAACACATTAAGTTCGCAAAATACTTCTAAAGACATTCAAATACCTGCCCACCCCCTTACTACAATAAACCAAGGGCCAACATCTACCTTTCTATGGCAAAATTTCATTTCACAATTCACAACTTTCAAAACAGTGTAAATAATTCTTTAGATGCATAGGAAAAATCATATTTGGTTCATACAATTTCATTCAATAATTTAAAATTCTCAATGCATTAAAAATCATAATTATTCATACAAACTTATTCAAATTCATTTCAAAGTGGAAAGCAATTAAAAGAATTAGTTGTGCACAAATCTTATTTGACTTTTCTATTCTTGACTTAATTCTTCCTTTCCTTGGGAGGCTCCTATCCAACTAAAACACATAATTAAAGTGTTTCAATACCTATCCAAATCATTTCTTCTAATTAATTTCAATAATTAAATTTTTTGCATACGAAATTTACTCATAAAGACTTATAAGATTTGAATTCTTTGCATTTGGTGCATTTGTGGTTACTATTTACTTTACTATTCATGCAAAATGTTAACTTTTTCATAATTAATTGGTATACCATTTCTAAACACATGGCCATACCACATTTTGGGTCACAATTTTATTGGCATTGGTTGCTAATTGAATTTCAAGGCCTATTAGAATTAATCTCAAAATTTTAGTTTTTGTCTCTAATGTTTACTGTTCTATTGGACTAATCTATAGTGGAAATTTGGCTAAACTTTCTTCATCAAAGTTGTTCCTTAATGTGTCTACTTTAATTTCTTTTTAAATCACTCAATTTGGAGTTTTTTAGCTCAAGTTATGGCATTTTTACTATTACTGGCCGGATTGGTCATTTCCAGATTTTCTGGGCAAATTTTGGTTCTAGCAGTTTTAATGACCTAATTTTGGTTAGCAATTTGACTAGGTTATGGTCAAAATTTGGATTCGTTTCTTCATGAAAGTTGTTCTACTATGTCTAAGCTTTCCAATGGTTCAAAAATCAGGTCATTTGGACCTCTCTATGTAAAGTTATGACCATTTGAACATGTACTGTTCATTTGGTCAATTTTGCCCAGAATCAGGGCACTAATTCCGGATTCAACCAAATTTTAGACCAACTTGTGGTCACTTTTTGAGCAAGGTTCCTTCATCAAAATTGTAGCATTATAACCCTAGTTTCATCTCCAATTGTCCTCACATCAAGTGGAGCTATGTAGCTCAATTTATACTCAATCAAACCTACTGGACTCAAAGGTCCAAAATTCAGCACCATGATCTACTCCTAATCCATCAATCTCTTTCTATCAACCAATACCAAGTTACACTCAATACACTTCAAATGACTATAATTTATCATTATAAACATCAATTAAACAACCTATTACAAAAACCCTAATTTTTCCATAAACCCTAATTGCTTAACTTCTCAATTCATGCAAGCCATATAGATTCAACACCCCAAATTATGTATGCTACATCTTATAAGCTAGAATTCATGCTCTAATTAATCAAAACACATCAAACCCCATTTCCCCCATGGCTGGCAGAAAATTCTTGTGACACCCCTGACCCATCTACAGTGTAGCTGAGCAAGGTGTGCCACATTCGGTGCCGGAGCACCCTATCTTGTCCTGTCGTGTCTCTTGTAAATTTTAAAGTTCATAGAAAAAATGTGGTAATTTTTTTTTATCACAATCTATTCCTATGGAAACCTGGGTAGAGTCCCCTCTATTTTATTAACATCTAGCAGGTTCCACTAGCTACCTGTTAAAAATAATTTCATATCATATTTGTTCTATTCATCTTGTCATATAATATATCGTATCATATTTGGTCATTCAATTTCAAGAAAATAATATTTTTTATTCATTCATTCATATGGAAATTATACACAAAAATTCATAAGCTTATTTTACAGTCTCAAAAATATCAATACAATTTATTACATCATCAACTATAATTACATGGACAAAAATACTAGTTTATACATGGGCCCTACCAAAATATTACAACTGGTGAGGTGACTTTGGACTCTAGACTGTAGCAGATATGGACAATTGTAATCAGAGTACTACTGAGGCGATTGCTGCTGTGGCAGCTACTGTATCTGGTCTCCAGTACCTACGCGATGGAAAATTCAACGCGCTAAGCAAATTGCTGAGTAGTGCATAATCTTAAAGGAATTCAACTAAATAATTATAAATACTAATTCTATGTAAACTTTTACAATTCTAGGTTATTTGCATATTTTACTGCACTTTGGGAATAAATTAATTAGCAGTATCTTTCTATGTATTAATTTCATTCTCTGGCTTTTTAAACTCATATTAGAGTCTTTGGAAATTATATTAGAGTCTTTTTAAATTATATTAGATATTTCATGCCATATCTGTATATTTCATGTTATATCTATATATTTCATGTCATATCTGTATATTTCATGTCATATATATATATTTGTGCCCAAGTAACCTATAACAAACTATAATGCTGGATACACGGGAGTATACGGGTTAGACAGCCATAGGTCTACCCTGTATACATCTGTCAGGCACGAGGCCAGTTGTGAGGCACGAGGCCAGCTATCAGACTTGTAAAGCCAGAATTACAATTATGCACAATGGCATTTGTCATGTCATCTGTCATGTTAAGCACAAAGCCCGTAGGCAGGCATATAATAGCCTGTATACAACTATCTGTCAGGCATAAGGCTAGCGGTCAGAAATCATATTAGAAATATTTTATCAATCAATGATTATTCATATAGGCAGTATTGCTATCTGTAGTCCCTAATTGGTATATCAATCGATTCAACTATATATACATGCCTAGGTATACTTTGGGTAAATTAGTATTATTAAGCACTTATAGTTTTATTATTTCATGCTATGTACTATTAAGGGTTCATAACATATTGTTATTCACTTCATGTACTATCTATGCTTTATGCCATTTTCATGTCATTATAATGGGAACATAGATCCCAAGTACATATTCATATAACTTATGTACTTATCACTCTTATTATTTTATGCCATGTACTATACATATTCATAGTATTGTTATTTCATATGTGATGGAAACATAGGTTCCAAGTGTATTTTCCTATGACTTATATGTTTAGTAAACCATTTAAGTAATTTACATTTTATGTATTGTTGACACCATATTTTGGCCGATCCCTGAAATCTATAAACTTTAAAGCCAATCCCCAACACAGTCTCCCTTTGCCAACTAACCACATTTTCGATCTCTCCTCAAAAGGGATCTAATAAATACTAAGTTCCCATATCATTTAAAGCCTCACCGATCTCTCAAGCTAATTGTCAAGTCCCCTGATCAATCCATTATATTTCCGATCTTTCATGTCAAACGAGATCGAACCTACATTAGGCCTTCGTGACACCAGTCTTATTGCTGATCTCTCATTTAAAATTTTGGGAATAATAAAGTTAAGGTTTCGATCCGATTCGATGGTGATCCCGATCTTAAGTGTCCAAGTCAAATTTCCAATTTTAATCAAGTCCCGTTTAGCGTTGGTTCCCAGCCGATCTCATGCTTATTGTGTTTTCCGACCTCTTACACTTAGATTAATAATCACTTTTAGATGTTGTTCTAATATACTCAGACAATCAAGTGCTTATGCAATTTAGAGATTTTCCGATCACAATCATTCATTAAACAAAAGGGAATTTCATTTCATATTGAAATTTATACAAGTCATTCGGCTGGAGGATCACCCCCAGCCTGATCTACATTTAGTTCGCTCCCTCTCTCACCCTCGGCCTCCTCCTTGCTGTCCTCTTCATCTTGGGGAGCCAGGTCGACCATCCAGGAGAAGTCCTCCTCGGGGTAACGCTTCTTGAGCTCGGCCAAGAGATCCCTGTGAGCATTCACATAAGCGCCGGCCTCCCTTGACACCGCCTCTTCTTCTTTTGCTCTGAGCTCCTCAGTGAGGTGAGCAACTTCACCGGCTCGGAGCGCTCGAACTTCTTCAAGAACATGATCTCGCTCGGCCAGAACATGAGCTTGCTCGGCCAGCTTATCCTCGTAGAACTTCATCCGCCCTTCAATTTCAGACATGTAGTTCTGAGCGGATGAGAGTTGGGATCGGAGGGAAGCCACTTCATGACCCATCTTCTCGACCTCCTTACCCAGGCGGTGAGCCTTCTCCCAGACGATGTGCTGGTTCACCAAGCACTCCACGTCCAGCTCATAGATCGGGTCAGGATGTCATCGAGATTGTCCGGAGACAGCCTATCCTGATCCTCCCGAAGGCAGATGGAGGACCCCAAGACCTTAGCAAAACCCAGGTTCTCTTGAACTGTGTGGTTCTTCTCCAGCGAATGGATCAAGATTTGGGCACCACGGGAAAGGGTCCTTACAGGAGGTTGGGAAGGACCCCCTTCCGCACTCGAAGCAACTGGAGGAGGTGGAGGCGGCTCTTCTTGGCGAGGAAGAGATCGGACCACTTCTATGACCGGCGATCCCGAGGGTTGAGATGAGCCTCCTTATATTTCCCCAAGTTCATGACCGGGTGTTTGAAGCAGCTCGGAACGCTTCATCTCCCGCACCTTCCGGGAGACCTCCCTCTTCCGTTTTCGGCTCTCCTTAGAAGCGTCATCGCTTGCCATACCTGCACAAAGAAGAGGTCAGTGAGATCGATAAGGTCCAAAGATCTGAGATATAGAAAATATCGATGCCGAGGTCAGAGAGCTGAAGCCCGCGATCTTTGCCAGTGATCAACTCCATTGTCCAGTGATGCAGTTCGGCAGTCACTGCATCCAAACAAGAGAACTTTTCTCTGCCCGCCTGATCTTTCAGCTCCATCACCATCAGGCCTTCTTCCCTATTCAAGGTGAGGCGCTTCGGAATTAATGGGCCTTGGTGTAGCCAGCTACGAGGGAAACCCTCAAAGCCGCTCGAAATTTTGCTCCTCAGAATGAAGAAGTGATTCTTCCAATTCTTCAGGGAGGAGGGCAGATCGATAAAAAGCCCACAATGTGGCTTCGCCTGGAAGAATCAATACTCATCGTCCTTTCGATGAGTTAATCTATGTAGTTCGGCGAATACCTTAGCTGTAGGACGGAATCCCTTAGCTTGGCAGAGGCCTATGAAGGCTACTAGGATCCGCCACGAGTTCGGGTGGACTTGGGCTATGCACACTTGGTGAAATTTTAAGACTTCCTTGAAGAAGTCGTCAAGAGGGAACCGCAGCCCGACTTTTAGTTGCTTTTCGTATACTATAATCATGTCATTCTCTTCGAAGAAGTGATCGGCTCGGAGATCGCCATGACACCGGATAAGTTTGTATGAATCAGGCTCAATGTTGTACTCCTGGCTGAACGACTGCAGGTCGGTTTCTTGCAAGATTGATGGCAGCTCGTCCATGGGAAGATTCTCTCTCCCTGAAGAAGGTACATGCCTCGATGGTGCTGCTTGCCCCCGAGATGGAACAGAGACCCTAGGAGGTTCAGGTCGCACGCTTGGTCCGACCACCTCCACTTCATCAGATGACCACGAGATCTGAACGGAAGGGGGGCTTGCCACTCTCTGACCCTCGGCGCCGCTCATTTTCAAAGGAAACAAAGAATTTAAACTAAAAGAAGGATCAAAACCCTTACCGGAGCTTGATCGGTGTCGGAAGAACTTGAGAAATCGAGAGAATTTTGGATTTGCTCGCAGGATGCTAAAAATGACATAAGAGAGCAACTGGCTGACCCATCCCCTATTTATACCCGTCTGAGCATTTAATGCTCACAGTGTTCCAGGTGGTGCATCGGTTAGCAGGACTCGCCAGCTTTTCTGACACGTCTCACGAATATTCCAGAAATTCCATAAAAGAGATCGGCTAGTTAGAGATCGGCTAATTAAGGCGAATGTTTGGAAGTGTAGATTAGTTAAGGGTTGTTCAGTTAGGAACCAGATCAGATAAACACATCAGAGATCGGAAAATAATCAAACCAATAATAATAAAATGACAGTTGTCAAAATAAAATTTTATTTCCGAAAAGGTCGGATTACATCATTTGGGCGATCTCTAGAGATCGGATTACATAAAAGTTGAATTACATCATTTGGGCAATCTTTAGAGATCAGATTACATTGAAGGTCTGATTACATCGTAGGGGGGATCTCTAATAAAGGCCTATGTTAAAGCCTAGTCTCGTAGCTGAATCAAAAGATGTGTTTGATCGGGAGACGGGCCGTTGACATCGGATAGATGAACAGCTTAGATGGGGTGATTATGACTCTCATGAGTATGGAGAGTCATCCCCACTGTCATCGACCAGAACCGAGCTGTAGTCGGGACGCCCAATGTGGTGAGGAGCCAAATGAACTTTAAGGGGCAGCCACCGATGTTAAGGGGAATATTAGCAGTCTTCTCATCTGAAACCGGTTCGCCGATTATATCGGTCGAACGACTCAAGATCGACACGATCGAGGTCCTCAATCCAGATCGGTTAATTAGTCCGGTTCTCTCACTGTCATCAGATAGGGTTATCATGATTCTTCGATCACCGGGATCGTAAACTTTCAGACGAGGGACAAAGGGGACCATCGAGAAAAGATCAAAAGTGGCCACCATGGCCGGAATTGTTGCCGGGGCAGCTAGAACAAGAAAAGTGAGAAGGAAGGAGGAGAAAGTCAAATGAGGAAGGGCTTCCCGATTGAAGGTATATATATAGGGAAAATTTGAGCATTTATTGTAAGCAGAAAACGAAGCGAATGCCTCGGGAATCGAAGGAATAAATGCTTTGACTGAACCGAACCAGAAAGAGGAAAAGACCGGAGCAGGAGAGATCAGAAGGGAGGAGCCCGGTATGAGAGATCGAAAAAGGATCATGTTGAAAAGATCGGAAGGGAGGGGAGGTCGAAAGACAAAGAGAATAAGACAACTTCTGCTGACTATCGTCATAATCAGGGCCGAGGTAGTTAAAGCGTCGCAGACGAAATCTCCACCGCACGCCCCAGAATCGCCCGCATTACTGACATGCGCCAGAGTATGTCATGATAGCGCTGTACATCCTAATCTCCACCGTTGATCTTACTTGTAAGGACGAGCTCGGAGCCCTTGAATCAAAGAAGAAGACGAAAAGATCAGCGCCTTTCACTCCTAGCCCTCGGATCGCTCTTGACAAGAAAATTTTGGGCCGTCAGATTAGAAGAGAGAAAGGACAAATATTTCGGAAGGGATCTCAGCCGTCCGTTCGGATTCTCTTTAATTCCCGAGCCTCAGATCATGTCCTTTAAAATTTTAACCCTCCATCTCCCTCAAAACAAATCCTGACCCTTCATGGGGAGCACCCGGTTCCTATAAATACCTGCATGAAAACTGTTCAAAGGAGGACGAAAAAAAAAGGGTGGTGACTATATCGGAAGAGCTCTGAAACTTAATTCAGTTCGTTACTCTGCTATTTTTGAAGCTTTCATAAGAAAAACTTTTGAAACCAGTTTTCTGAAGTGTTTTCTTGCGAAAGGGATTTTTGAATACTGAAACTCTCTATTTTCAGTTCGTTCATTATCCTGTGACGCTCTCACTTTTAGTTCTTTGTTATCTTTTTTTCCACTCCCATTGTCCAAGCTCAACTTCATTTAAACTCGGTTATTATTTTGACTCGATTGCATTTTAGTGAAGCATTCTTCATTTCAAGGCGAACCTTAGCCCTCAGGCTATCAGCCCGCAGTCCCATTACGTTTTGTGATACTGTAGTTAGTTCAATAGATTCGACTCCCTACAGGTGAGTGCTCATATTGCCGTTTTATTAAGTGCTCATTCTTTTTTACGTATTTCCTTTGTTCTTTTTATGTATGTAATTTTCTCCAAGTTTATATTGCGCTAAAGAACACGAAGAAGGTTGTTCTCGAGTTTACTTCCTTGTTGACCAGTCCACTCTTTTTGTTAATCTTTTTTTATTTCTGAAGGTAAGTCTTCTAGTCCGGAGTAGCGTATAAGTGGTTGGATAAAATGTAGGTAACTGTATCTTAAGGGTCTCTTTAAAATAATGAAAGGTCTGAATAATAAGTCAGGAAAATAGTAAGGCCGAATCACTAGAATAACACAAAAGACAATCGGGTAAGACGTCACAAGGCAGAGTAAAACCGAACCTTAGATAAATAAATGGAATAGATTGGGTATCAAAAGGTACTGGTAAGGCGACCACATAGGAAGGTCGGAAAATTCAGTTTGGTATCCCCTGTCTGGTCACAAGGTACCAATGAGTTAAAAAAAGCCTTATTCCGATCCCCGGCATCTTTGAATGCCAGAACCCTTAGTCTTAGGCTCTTATGAAGTGTAATTGTAATCAAATTTTGAGAGGTCGGAAAAGTCCTTATCCGACTCCCATTAAAAATAAAAGAGATCGGAGGAGAGTTCTTATCCGATTCTCACCTAAAAATTTTAATAAATATTTAAAAGAGATCGGAGGAGAGTTCTTATCCGATTCTCACCTAAAAATTTTAATAAATATTTAAAAGAGATCGGAGGAGAGTTCTTATCCGATTCTCACCTAAAATTTTTAATAAATATTTAAAAGAGATCGGAGGAGAGGAGAGTTCTTATCCGATCCTCAAGCCTAAAAATTTTAATAAATATTTTAAAGAGATCGGAGGAGAGTTCTTATCCGATTCTCAACCAAAATTTTCATAAATATTTAAAGGAAATCGGAGGAGAGTTCTTATCCAATCCCCAAATTAAATTTTAACAAATACGTAAAATGATCCCCCCCTAAAATAAAACTAATACACAACAGCAACTCACTAAGGTTGTCTCATTTACTTATGTATCTGGGTAATCCGGATTAGTGAAAAATCAAATATTCCTTTTTGTCAAAAGGATTAACATTTCCGTTCAAACCCTCCTAACTATCAATTCTAATTTATAAAAAACACGAAGTTAAATCTGCTTACCCTCATTGAGGGACGAGGTGGGGTGCCTAACACCTTCCCCACCCGTTTACGGACCCCGAACCTAGAATCTCTGTTTTTGAAATGGTTTCATTTTAATTTATTTTCGCAAATGGTTTTCTTTAATTTTCCTCAAAATTAAAGTGGCGACTCCTCACTCTTTCCCACTTCGGTGAGTGTTCGTCCGGGTGACCGCAAAATCCCTTGCGACAGCTTGGCGACTCCGCTGGGGAATTTTGACTTAACCCCGGTCCAGAGGTCCAAAAGTAGATTTAATTTTGCGATCAAATCACAGTTAGGTGGGCTCACTCCACAAAATTTTATACGTTAATTATTGTTATCCCTACTAACTGTTTTGCTTGTCTTGCTTGTTTTACTTCTTACAGCGCTCTTCGTTTAAAAGAAAAAAAGAGAAAATTCCCCCATACTGGGAAGAGGTAAAGGTGTCCCTTCACACACTGAACACTCACACGATGTCCTCACACACTTCAGCCCTATACCCGGGCTTTCTTACCCTTTTAGGAAAGTAGGAGGGAGTCATGTAGCGGTACCCGTGGGTTTTACCCCATTAGTATCCGTGAAGGCTTCTGCTCAAATTGAAACTCGTTCTATTCACTGTGATACCCATGGAACTTTCCCGATAGTATCATGGGGGATAGAATGGGGCTCTACTGTTTACAGTAGGGGCAATTTGGGAACCTGTGGCTTTTAGAAGATTAGACCTTGAGCTAAACTGTCACGATAGTTGAAAGCCATAGCAAGCTACCTTATAAGATAGAACTATCCAATTAGGTAGTACCTAGCCGGTACTAGGACTTTCCTTATTTTAGGAAAAAAGGGGCATACTTACTCCTACCCTATTCTGCTTGTGTTTTAATTAGTTCTTATTTTTGGGGGTAATCTTGAATCATACTGTTAAGAAAACCTACACACTTTCCTACTTTGATAAATGTGTAGGTGTCACTCTGCCAACAGTATAATTCAAGATTACCTGAATTTATCCTGCTAACAAGTTTTTCCTGCAGGCATCACCAAAATAAGGTCTGTAAAAGGATAAGCATCATTTTTAACATGGCATCCTCGAGTTAGTAGGCAGAAGATTCTTAAGTCAGAACAGAATGCTAAACCATGGCCCGAATCGTCTCATAGCTCAGTGCCCCCACAAAGGGATACTAGCTCATTACCTCCATTAGACCTGAGCAAGATTGAAGTCAGAATGAACAGTCTCGAGGGTTTGGCTAATGGTTGGAAGTCATTTCCCGATCAGGTCAAAGCACAATTTGAGAAGAGATACGGGAGGATTGCAACCTTGATGCGAGTTAAAGTTCAAGCCCCGGCATTAAAGGCCATGTTGCCAGTATGGAATCCTAGGTATGGGGTGTTCTCTTTCAACGACATCGATACTGCTCCCACTATGGAAGAATATCAAGCATTGCTAGAAATTCCTTATGTGGCGCAGAATCGGATTTACCTACACCTCGAGCATAGGCAGACTTGGAAATGGTTCGCACATATGCTGGGTATTCCACTAGAAGAAGCAAAGGTGAGGGAAACTATCAAAGGGAACATGCATGGATGGTATTGGACTTATCTCAAGAAGGGGTTAGATCAATGCATCCAAGATGAACAGTGGGATCGAGCTTCATTGATGCTCGCTTTAGCAATCTATGGCCTGATTTTGTTCCCTGGACCTTCTGGAATCATAACCTGTGGCGTTGTGGAAATGTTCTGGGCAGTAGAGAAACAGAAGGTTAATCCAGTACTGGCAATTCTTGCCGAGACTTTCTTAACCCTTACTTACTGTAGACAACAAGGCAAGGGGTCCATTAAGTGTTGTTCTCAATTTTTGCATCTCTGGATTATCAGTCATATGTGTCCTGTGGAGACGAAGGGATTAACTTGGTACCTTGACCAGCCTCTCATCGAGAAAATGACCCGATTAGTAATCAGCCCGAAGGATGAGCCGCATTGGCAAAAGCAGATTTTGAGCTTCAATAGCCATGACTACTGTTGGAGGAAATTGTGGACGTCAAGTCAATCCATTTTGATCAGCACGGGGGGTAATCAATCGGTATCCCTAATCGGAGTGACTGGATACACAAGTTACACTCCGGCATTAGTAATGAGACAGTTTGGCTCAACACAGTTCAGAATCAACATTGAAGAATACCACCAAGGTCATTTCTACCATGAGCTCAAGGAAGAGGAAGGGTTGAAAATAGCTCGCAAATCTTGGGAAAACATCACTCTGATGGAGAGGTCGCCTAAAGGCCCGAGTGCCACGGGCGATTATCTTAAATGGAGGGCTGACAGGGATCAAGAACACTTGACTGCAGATTCAACAAAATTCAAAAACAGCGACCCTCGCCGAAACGTCCTATCAGAAGAAGCTAATAATCATCTGGCCGATTCCTTACAAAAGACAAACACCGAGAACTTGCAACTGCAAGAACAAATAAAGCAGTTGGAGGACCAATAGCAGATCCTCAAGAGAAAAGTAAGAAGGCTCAGGGAAGAGACAAGGGCCGAAAAGATGGGGTTCGAAGAGCAAGAGATACGGTGGGAAAAGGAAAAAAGCTCTCTCCAAGCTGTAATAAAAGAAGCAGAAGTACAGAATAGCAAGCTTCATGAGAAAATGAAATATCAGGAGATATTCATGGAAGAATATAAACAAGAAAACAAAAAGAAGAAGCTCGAATTGAAGGAACAGGCACTACTCATCAACGATATTCTGAAAGAATGTGCTAAGGAAAGAAAGGAAAAAGAAAGACAAGCCGCTCTCTATCAAGAGCTGAAAGAGAATGTTGACCAGCTGGAAAGAACGATAGCACAGGGAAAATAAGAACTCCTACCTGAATCCGAGTATGCTCTGAAAGGGTTTAACCCTGCCAGACAAGAAGAAAGGTTATATGAGTATCTCAGAAAATGTCATTGCATTATAAAGAACCTCTCTGAGCCTAGGCCGATGTAAAGAATGCTGTGTACAAAATATTCAGTTAATGGAATACTTTTGGGCTATTGTTTAGCAAAATTATGAATGAATAGTATAACTCCCGTAGGAACCCCCTCGCTAGGGTTATGCGAAAAATTGGATGTGCCATATGGACAGGTATCATAGATGCGCATTCAATCCAGTCATTCACAGTCAGACTATCGAATGATGCCATGATAAAATTGATGCAATCATCCTTCTGCATATTTCATTTTGGCTCCCAAATGCCACTGTATCCTTTGTCCAAACCAGGACTTTTAGTTTTTTTTTACGAAATTCAAAATTCATTAAAAGCTTTTTTTTATTTATTTCCCTACAGAAAATCAACATTGCTTCAAACAAAGCAAGTCTGACCAGGCACACGGTTCAACCCAAACGAGTGTACTTAACGAGATCCTGAATAAAGAAGATAATGGAAGACCAGGAACAAGTCCAGAACCTACAAGGATAGGTTTCCGAATTGAAAGATCAAGTCTGGAAGCTCATGAGACTAATGAGGGAGATGTCCCAAAATAAACCCGCTTCAGAACCTAACCTACCACTACCTCCCCCGCCACCTACAACAATGGATCCTCATCAAGCTTCAACCTCTTTCACCTTTCAGTTACCTCTCCCGGATCCGACAATTACTGTTAATCCGGCTACCATAAATAATGACCTACCTTTCTCCCATTACCCAATCGTCTCAAATGCCGACCCATACCCTTCAATACTAATTCCTCCAGTTCATTCCGCCCCTCATCTCCCAACTGGGGGAGCATTTCATGCAGTAGGAGGAGAAAATAAGACCAGGGAAAATGAGAAGCTGTCTGCTCTAGAGGAGAGATTGAGAGTAATAGAGGGGCTGAACATGTATGGTTCAGTTGATGTGGCGTTACTTAGATTGGTGCCAGACGTGGTGGTGCCACCCAAATTCAAAGTCTCGGATTTCGACAAGTACACCGGGAACTCAGATCCCCGCATTCACCTGGCAACCTACATTGCCAAAATGTCTACCTTTACAGAAGATGACAGACTTCTCGTCCACTTCTTTCACGAGAGCCTCTCCGGAGCAGCCCTGAGATGGTGCATACAGTTGGACAGGAGCAAACTGCGCTCCTGGAAGGATTTAGCTGATACCTTCTTGAAGCAGTATAAATTTAACTGTGATGTGGCCCCCACAAGGAGAGACCTCCAAAACCTGGTGCAGAGGGATAGGGAAAGCTTCAAGGAATATGCCCAAAGATGGAGGAAGAAGGCTGCAGAAGTCTATCCTCCAGTGACCGACAATGAACTATGCTCCCTGTTCATCGAGACATTGAAGGCTCCTTACTTCAATTTGATGATTGGAAACACTTCCAACAGCTTCTCGGATATTATCCAAGCGGGTGAGAGAATTGAGGCCAACTTAAGGATGGGACGACTACAGGAGTTGGCCGAGAACCCTGTAAAGAAGACTGCCAGTTTTGGAAAGAAAAAGGAGGGTGATGTGCATTCCATCACCCTGCAGAACAATTATTCCCCACTTTCCCAAAATAACTACCGGCCATATCTTCCCCCTCATGGCCAAATAGTTGCCAACATTCCTCCCCCTTTCCCAAATTATCCTCACCCATGCCCACAATATCCACCACCTACAAATTACCAACCCAGACCGCCTCCTCCACCTACCCAACCCAAGCCACCTCAAAATAACCTGAGACCACCAAGAAATCCTGATCCACCCCTTTCCCTCCCACTCAGCGAAATATACCGATACCTCGTCGGTATAAACCAGATAGTACCGGTTCCCCTTGACCCAATTCAGCAACCATACCCTTGGTGGTATGATGCCACTGCCCGTTGTGAATATCATGGAAGGGCACAAGGGCATTCAACCGATAACTGCGGGGCACTCAGAGGGAGAGTGCATGCCTTAATCAGGAACGGGTGGTTGAAGATTGAGGGAAACGGTTCCCTCCCCAATGTTACCTCAAACCCGTTGCCCAATCATAATGCGGGCAATGGTGTAAATATGATAGAATCAGACCGAGAGGGGTCGGCACCAGAGGTAGACAAGCTGATTCCTCACTTTAAGGAAATTTTTAGAATAGCGGTAAGGGAAGGTTACCTCCACCATCAAGCCTCAGAATTTGAGACTGAAACAGGATGCCCCTATCATGGAGGAGTAGCTGGCCATGAGCTACAAAGTTGTGAAGAATTTAAGCAAGAGGTCCAAAACTTATTGTCCCTCAAAGTTCTGAGATGCCAGGAAAAGCCAAAGATGGAGGGTGGGGTAAATACAGCCCGACTCGGCCAAAACACCTCCACCCATAATCACAGAATTACTTTCTCACCCCCAGTATCCTCACCTCCAGTGACAATCATCCGAACCCCGCCTCAGCTCCCTGTTACAAACACCCATGCCATACCTTGGAATTATAACTTCCAAGTTTTCACTCAAGAAGCGTCAAGTAGTACATCGGTTCCTAATCTTGCTTCACCTTCAGCACCTCCAAAACCGTGCTTCACTCCTCATGAGCATTTTAAGATGACTTACGCTGGACCTACCAGCAGTACTACTCCCCAAACTAATCCTCAGCCCGTCACTGCCACAGAATCCTCCCCACCAGAGCAAGAAGTCGAGTTTATAACTCGAAGTGGGAGATGTTACGGGAACGAAGAGAAAGAAAAGAAGAAAGGGAAAGTAAAAATGGGAGAGTCACAGAAGAGTACAAAAGAGGAGGTTGAGAAAACGGAGGAAGTAGAACCTACCAGACCAAGAGAAGAAGAGGAGCTGTTGCTTCAAATAATGAAGCAAAGTGAGTATGATGTGGTGAAACAGTTAAGGAAGACACCTGCCCGAATTTCACTGTTATCACTAATTTTGAGCTCAGAGGTGCACCGTCAAGCCTTGCAGAAAATCCTGGATCAGGCCTTTGTGAACCCCGACATCGCACCGGGGCAGTTTGAGAAGATAGTGGGACAAATCCAGGCATCCAGTTTTGTCACCTTTTCTGAAGAAGAGATAGACCCTGCAGGCTTAACGCACACTAAAGCCCTACATGTGACAGTGAAATGTAAAGGTTGTATAGTGGCCAAGGTCCTTATTGATAATGGATCAGCCCTCAATGTACTGCCTAATGCCACCTTGGCTAGGCTGCCAGTTGACCAATCGAATATACGTCAGAGTGCTATGGTGGTAAGAGCCTTTGACGGTACAAGAAGAGAAGTGCTGGGAGACATCGACTTGCCACTCCAAATTGGCACATGCACCTTTAACGTCACCTTCTAAGTGATGAACATTGAACCGGCCTACACTATGTTACTAGGGAGGCCTTGGATCCATTCAGCGAATGCCGTTCCTTCAACTTTGCACCAGAAGATAAAGTACATCATGGACGGCAAAATCATCACGGTGAGAGGGGAAGAAGCCATATTGGTCACTAAGCCACAATCACTTCCTTATGTGGAAGCGGCTTAGGAGTCGTTGGAAAGCTCCTTCCAGGCCCTGGAACTACAAGAAAACGTTTCAAGAAATGAAGGGGCTATGGCTATGGTAGCCAAAGTGATGTCAAGGAATGGGTATGAAGAGGGCAGAGGCCTAGGCGCCGCATTACAAGGGATTGTTGAACCTATACCGGCTATCCAGAAGGTGGGCCATTGCGGTTTGGGTTATGAGGAGGATGCCCTCATGGATGGGCGATTCTGGATGAGGAACAGACTTCGGGATCAGAGATTCGATCAGAAAATCAGGAGAATGAAGTTAGTCCCGAGAATCACGGAAGTTTTCACTAAATCGGTCATTGAAAATCCGGCAGAGTGGAAGAATCACCCAATGAACCATCCATCGATGTCATCCACCTGGATTCCTTGTATGAGGCTCTGGTCTCGTCAATAGCTGAGGGGCAAGAACTGGACAACTGGACAACAGAGGACATCCCTGTACTTAATTTCGAGTAAAGTACCTTTGGTTATCTACACTTGATCATTTTGTCCATGGTGGCAAGTGTAACATTGTAAATGGACCCTTTTCTTATGTCATAAATCTTAATGAATTAATAGTGCATTTTATATCCAATTCTCTTTTTCTTTCCATTTGAATTCTATCCTTATAATATATTCTATTTTCGTTCATCCAGGACCATTCATCAATTAACACCTAATAATTCAATAGACTCAGAAATTCCTCTGGTTAATTTTGAAATCCCCATAACTGCCATTACTTCAAGTGATTCTGAGGTGGAGCTCACAGAAGAAAGGGATGAAAGGGATGAACCTTCCCTAGTGCCTTGTGGAGACGAAACGCACACCATAAACTTAGGCACGGAAGAAGTGAAAAGGGAACTTAAGGTTGTGGAGAGTGAAGAATTGGGAGATATGATCAGTTTGCTCAAAGAATTCTTGGATATATTTTCATGGAGCTATGACGATATGGTTGGTTTGGACCCCCAGATAGTGACGCACAAAATTCCTCTAATTCCGGGGACAATCCCGGTAAAGTAGAAATTAAGAAGAATGAATCCTGACACACTGCTCAAAGTTAGGGATGAGGTCAAGAAACAGTATGATGTTGGGTTCCTGGAAGTAGTCAAATATCCCCAATGGATAGCTAACGTTGTCCCGGTAATGAAGAAGGACGGGAGAGTCAGGGTGTGCGTTGATTACAGGGATCTTAATAAAGCGAGCTTGAAAGATGATTTCCCTCTCCCTCACATTGATGTGTTAGTAGACAATGCAGCGGGATTGGGCAGGTGTTTGTGTATCGATGGGGCATCAGGGTACAATCAAATCCCAATGGATGAGGGAGACAAGGAGAAAACTGCTTTTATCACTCAATGGGGGGTATTTTGCTATCGGGTCATGCCTTTCGGGTTAAAGAATGCTGGAGCCACCTACCAACGTGCCATGGTCACATTATTCCACGATATGATGCATAAAGAAGTGGAGGTGTACGTGGATGATATGATCATCAAATCCCGGGGAGAGGAGAGGAGAGCCATGTCCAGGTGATGAGGAAAGTATTCGAGAGACTCAGGAAATATCAGCTGAAACTGAACCCTGCCAAATGCATATTCGGAGCTAGATCTGGGAAATTATTGGGGTTCATAGTGAGCGAGAAAGGGATAGAAGTTGATCCAGACAAAGTCCGAGCCATTCAAGAGATGCCTTCCCCAAAAACAGAAAGGGAGGTGCGCAGTTTCTTGGGGAAATTAAACTACATATCAAGGTTTATTTCCAATCTCACCGCTAAAGCTGAGCCTATTTTTAGACTACTCCGAAAGAACAACACCACTCAATGGGATTCAGTTTGTCAAGAGGCTTTTGAGAAAATCAAGCAGTACCTGTCAAACCCATTAGTATTGGTTCCGCCGGTGGCAGGAAGGCCCTTGATTCTGTATATGGCAGTCCAACAAAGCTCAATGGGATGTGTTTTGGGGCAACATGATGATACCGGCCAGAAGGAAAGGGCTATTTATTGCCTGAGCAAGAAGTTCAATGATTGTGAGTCAAGGTACTCTTTCCTAGAGAAAACTTGTTGCGCATTAACCTGGACAGCAAATCGTCTCAAGCACTACATGTTGAATCACAAGACATGGCTCATCTCCAGGATGGATCCTATTAAGTATATATTCGAAATCCCATTCGTGCCAGGAAGGATAGCCAAATGGCAAGTCATTCTCTCCCAATATGACATTGTCTATATGACCCGGAAAACGGTGAAAGGTAGCGTGATCGCTGATCTCCTAGCAGAAAACCCTATCCAGGATTATGAAGCTCTAGATTTTGAGTTCCCTGATGAGCATATTAACGAAGTAGATTGCGAAAAAGGAGAGCCAGCTGATGTATGGGAAATGTATTTCGACAGAGCTGTCAATTTATCCGATAATGGAATCGGAGCTGTATTGGTATCCCCGGATGGAAAACACTTCCCGATAGCTATCCAGTTGAGATTCGACTGCACCAACAACATCACAGAATACGAAGCTAGTGTAATGGGTCTACAAGCTGCTATCGAAATGAAAGTCAGGAAGTTGGAGGTATATGGAGATTCAGCCCTGATCATTTACCAAGTCAAGGGAGAATGGCAAACTAAGGATCCGAAGCTAATCCCATATCATAAGTACTTACTGGAGCTGACTAAGAAATTTGAGGAAATCTCTTTCACTCACCTTAGTCGAGACAATAATCAATTTGCAGATGCCTTAGACACCTTGGCTGTTATGACTCAAATGGAAGAAGGGCAGACGACTCAGGTATTAAAGATTAAAGTAAGGAGTGAGCCAGCTTACTGCTTCATGATCGAAGAAGAACCTGATGATAAACCTTGGTACCATGACATCTTGCTCTACATCAGAACCGGAGAATTCCCTTCAGGGGCAAGCAAAAACGAAAAAAGGATGATTCAGAGATTGGCATTGGGATACTTCCCCAGTGGAGAAACTCTATACAAAAGAAGCTCCAACGGCAAATTGTTGAGGTGTGTGGATGCAAAAGAGGCGAAGAGAATACTTTTCGAGACTCATGAAGGAAACTGTGCAACCCATGCCAATGGGCACATGATGGCTAAGCAAATCATGAGACGAGGGTATTTTTGGACTACCATGGAAAAGGACTGCGTCGAGTATTTTCGAAAGCGCCATAAGTGCCAAATCTACGTGGATCCGATAAATGTTCCGCCTCACCAACTGTTCAACCTCATTTCACCATGGCCTTTCGCAATGTGGGGCATTGATGTGATTGGTCCCATCAACCCTAAGGCGTCCAATGGGCATAGATTTATCCTGGTGGCTATCGATTATTTTTCTAAATGGGTCGAAGCGACATCATATGCTCACATTACACAGAACACATTTTTCAAATTCCTCAGAAATAATATCATCTGCCGGCACGGCCTCCCCAATGAAATCGTCACTGACAATGCCAAGAACTTGAATGGTCCAAAGATTCAGAAGTTATGTGATCAATACAAAATCCGATATGTCAATTCCTCACCATATCGTCCCCAGATGAATGGAGCAGTGGAAGCCACAAATAAAAATCTCAAGAGAATAATCCGGAAAATGACAGTCACTTATAAGGATTGGCATGATATGCTTCCCTACGCCCTTCATGCATACCAGACTTCTGTAAGGACATCAACTGGGGCAACTCCATACTCAATGGTTTATGGGATGGAAGCTGTACTACCTATTGAGGTAGAAATTCCTTCTCTAAAAATTCTGAAAGAATCGGGGATTGATGAGTCGGAATGGATCCAGTCAAGGTTGGACCAGTTAAACCTGCTAGATGAGAAGAGGCTAGCAGCGGCATGTCACGGGCAACTGTACCAAAGAAGAATGGCCAGGGCATTTAACAAAGGTGTTCGCCCACATGAATTTCAACTGGGGGACCTAGTCCTGAAGAAAGTGCTTCCGAATCAAAACGATCCCCGGGGGTAAATGGTCACCAACATACGAGGGACCCTATGTGGTTAAAAAGGCATTTTCTGGTGGGGCCTTGATCTTGACCCACATGGACGGTGAAGAATTTCCAAGACCTGTGAATGCTGACACCGTCAAGAGATACTATGCCTGAAAAAAAAAAAAAAGGAGTAGGAGTGAAAACCCGAAAGTGCGCTCCTAGCAAAATGTGTGAAAGAAGGCGAAAACCCTGGAAGGGCGCTTTCTGTAAAATGAGTGAAGGATGAAAACCCGAAAGGGCGTCCTGAAAGAGTGAGCTAGAAGAAAATAAAAAAGGAGAAAAATTAAAAAATCTAGGGGTGAAAACCCAAAAGGGCATCCCAAGAACCAAAAGGGAGAAATAAGGAACGGGGCATGAAACCGAAGATGGAAATAAACCGTCATGGCCATGAGGCTTCAGAATACTTGAAATAATGGCAGTTAAGAGACTTCAAAGCTAACTACAAGGAATATGTGAGATCTATCCCTGTACCCTTTTTCTTTGAAATCTGACTTTATTTCTTAAAACCATAATAAAGTCATACTTTATTTGTGTTTATCTCTTTGCTTTTATCTTTCCCTATACTCACTCTTTAATATTGTCCTTCTTCAATCTCTTTATCTAATGCGCTATTAATCAGTTAAAATTTTGCCATAAGATTAGGATTTGAAAATTGATAACCTCACGTACTTTGCTATGAGATTTGCAGGGAATGGCCAAAAAAAAAAAAAAACTAGAGGTGAAAACCTGGAAGGGCGCTTCTAGTCAGGTGGGCGAAAGGAAAGTGAAAACCCGCAAGGGCGCTTTTCGTAAAGTAAGAAGAAAGTCAAGAACAGAAAAGGGGCATCCGAAGAAAGGAGGTCATAGGTCAAGTCTTGCAACTCGTCCTCTATTGATCATTGACCTTCGGGATCCTGTTAAGTACACTTCATCGGGGAGGAACCTCTCGTGGCAAGATTAGACTTGCTTTGTAAGTTGATTTTAATTTTCAGCATTTAAATTTCCTGTCAATCAACCTCTGGTTCCTTGATCTAAGTTGATTTTAATTTTCAGCATTTAAATTTTCCTGTCAATCAACCTCTGGTTCCTTGATCTAAGTTAATTTTAATTTCCTGCATTTAAATTTCCTGTCAATCAACCTCTGGTTCCTTGATCTAAGTTGATTTTAATTTTCCTGCATTTAAATTTCCTGTCAATCAACCTCTGGTTCCTTGATCTAAGTTGATTTTAATTTTCCCGCATTTAAATTTCCTGTCAATCAACCTCTGGTTCCTTGATCTAAGTTGATTTTAATTTTCCTGCATTTAAATTTCCTATCAATCAACCTCTGGTTCCTTGATCTAAGTTGATTTTAATTTTCCTGCATTTAAATTTGCCGTCAATCCTTAATCTAAATTGATTTTAATTTTTAGCATTTAAATTTCCTGTCAATCAACCTCTGGTTCCTTGATCTAAGTTGATTTTAATTTTCCAGCATTTAAATTTCCTGTCAATCAACCTCTGGTTCCTTGATCTAAGTTGATTTTAATTTTCCTGCATTTAAATTTCCTGTCAATCAACCTCTGGTTCCTTGATCTAAGATGATTTTAATTTTCCTGCATTTAAATTTCCTGTCAATCAACCTCTGGTTCCTTGATCTAAGTTGATTTTAATTTTTAGCATTTAAATTTCCTGTTAATTAACCTCTGGTTCCTTGATCTAAGTTGATTTTCATTTTCTAGCGTTTTAATTTCCTGTTACCAACCTCAGGGCGCCGACCCTAGTGGGTTTTAGTTTCCTGACTTTAATTTCAAATTTCAAATTTTAAGGTTTCGATCCGGTTCGATGGTGATCCTGATCTTAAGTGTTCAAGTCAAATTTCCAATTTTAATCAAGTCCCGTTTAGCGTTGGTTCCCAGCCGATCTCATGCTTATTGTGTTTTCCGACCTCTTACACTTAGATTAATAATCACTTTTGGATGTTGTTCTAATATACTCAGACAATCAAGTGCTTATGCAATTTAGAGATTTTCCGATCACAATCATTCATTAAACAAAAGGGAATTTCATTTCATATTGAAATTTGTACAAGTCATTCGGCTGGAGGATCACCCCCAGCCTGATCTACATTTAGTTCGCTCCCTCTCTCACCCTCGGCCTCCTCCTCGCTGTCCTCTTCGTCTTGGGGAGCCAGGTCGACCATCCAGGAGAAGTCCTCCTCGGGGTAACGCTTCTTGAGCTCGGCCAAGAGATCCCTGTGAGCATTCACATAAGCACCGACCTCCCTTGACACCGCCTCTTGTTATTTTGCTCTGAGCTCCTCAGTGAGGTGAGCAACTTCACCGGCTCGGAGCGCTCAAACTTCTTCAAGAACATGATCTAGCTCGGCCAGAACATGAGCTTGCTCGGCCAGCTTATCCTCGTAGAACTTCATCCGCCCTTCAATTTCAGATATGTAGCTCTGAGCGGATGAGAGTTGGGATCGGAGGGAAGCCACTTCATGACCCATCTTCTCGACCTCCTTACCCAGGCGGTGAGCCTTCTCCCGGATGATGTGCTGGTTCACCAAGCACTCCACGTCCAGGCTAATAGATCGGGTCAGGATGTCATCGAGATTTTCCGGAGACAGCCTATCCCGATCCTCCTGAAGGCAGATGGAGGACCCCAAGACCTTAGCAAAACCCGGGTTCTCTCGAACCGTGTGGTTCTTCTCCAGTGAATGGATCAAGATTTGGGCACCATGGGAAAGGGTCCTTACAGGAGGTTGGGAAGGACCCCCTTCCGCACTCGAAGCAACTGGAGGAGGTGGAGGCGGCTCTTCTTGGCGAGGAGGAGATCGGACCACTTCTATGACCGGCGGTCCCGAGGGTTGAGATGAGCCTCCTTGTATTTCCCCAGGTTCATGACCGGGTGTTTGAAGCAGCTCGGAACGCTTCATCTCCTGCACCTTTCGGGAGACCTCCCTCTTCTGCTTTTGGCTCTCCTTAGAAGCATCGCCGCTTGCCATACCTGCACAAAGAAGAGGTCAGTGAGATCGCTAAGGTCCAAAGATCTGAGATATAGAAAATACCGATGCCGAGGTCAGAGAGCTGAAGCCCGCGATCTTCGCCAGTGATAAACTCCATTGTCCAGTGATGCAGTTTGGCAGTTACTGCATCCAAACAAGAGAACTTTTCTCTGCCCGCCTGATCTTTCAGCTCCATCACCTTCAGGCCTTCTTCCCTATTCAAGGTGAGGTTCTTCGGAATTAATGGGCCTTGGTGTAGCCAGCTATGAGGGAAACCCTTAAAGCCGCTCGAAATTTTGCTCCTCAGAATGAAGAAGCGATTCTTCCAATACTTCAGAGAGGAAGGCAGATCGATAAAAATCCCGCAATGTGGCTTCGCCTGGAAGAACCAATACTCGTCGTCCTTTCGACGAGTTAATCTATGTAGTTCGGCGAATACCTTAGCTGTAGGACGGAATCCCTTAGCTCGGCAGAGGCCTCTGAAGGCTACTAGGATCCGCCACGAGTTCAGGTGGACTTGGGCTATGCACACTTGGTGAAATTTTAAGACTTCCTTGAAGAAGTCGTCAAGAGGGAACCGCAGCCTGGCTTTTAGTTGCTCTTCGTATACTATAATCATGTCATTCTCTTCGAAGAAGTGATCGGCTCGGAGATCGCCATGACACCGGATAAGTTCATATGAATCAGGCTTAATGTTGTACTCCTGGCTGAATGACTGCAGGTCGGTTTCTTGCAAGATTGATGGCAGCTCGTCCATGGGAAGATTCTCTCTCCCTGAAGAAGGTACATGCCTCAATAGTGCTGTTTGCCCCCGAGATGGAACAGAGACCCTAGGAGGTTCAGGTCGCACGCTTGGTCCGACCACCTCCACTTCATCAGATGACCACGAGATCTGAACGGAAGGGGGGCTTGCCGCTCTCTGACCCTTGGCGCTGCTCATTTTCAAAGGAAACAAAGAATTTAAACTAAAAGAAGGATCAAAACCCTTACCGGAGCTTGATCGGTGTCGGAAGAACTTGAGAAATCGAGAGAATTTTGGATTTGCTCGCGGGATGCTGAAAATGACATAAGAGAGCAACTGGCTGACCCATCCCCTATTTATACCCATCTGAGCATTTAATGCTCACAGTGTTCCAGGCGGTGCATCGGTTAGCGGGACTCGCCAGCTTTTCTGACACGTCTCACGAATATTCTAGAAATTCCATAAAAGAGATCGGCTAGTTAGAGATCGGCTAATTAAGGCGAATGTTTGGAAGTGCGGATCAGTTAAGGATTGTTCAGTTAGGAACCAGATCGGATAAACACATCAGAGATCGAAAAATAATCAAATCAATAATAATAAAATGACAGTTGTCAAAATAAAATTTTATTTCCTAAAAGGTCGGATTACATCATTTGGGCGATCTCTAGAGATCGGATTACATAAAAGTTGAATTACATCATTTAGGCAATCTTTAGAGATCAGATTACATTGAAGGTCTGATTACATCGTAGGGGGGATCTCTAATAAAGGCCTATGGCAAAGCGTAGTCTCATGGCTGAATCAAAAGATGTGTTTGATCAGGAGACCGGCTATTGACATCGAATAGATGTACAGCTTAGATGGGGTGATTATGACTCTCATGAGGATGGAGAGTCATCCCTACTATCATCGACCAGAACCGAGCTGTAGTCGGGACGCCCAATGTGGTGAGGAGCCAAATGAACTTCAAGGGGCAGCCACCGATGTTAAGGGGAATATTAGCAGTCTTCTCATCCGAAATCGGTTCGCCGATTATATTGGTCGAACGACCGAGATCGACACGATCGAGGTCCTTGATCCAGATTGGTTAATTAGTCCGATTCTCTCACTATCATCAGATAGGGTCATCATGATTCTTCGATCATCGAGATCGTAATCTTTCAGACGAGGGACAAAGGGGACCATCGACAAAAGATCAAAAGTGGCCACCATGGCCGGAATTGTTGCTGGGGCAGCTAGAACAAGAAAAGTGAGAAGGAAGGAGGAGAAAGTCAAATGAGGAAGGGCTTCCCGGTTGAAGGTATATATATAGGGAAAATTTGAGCATTTATTGTAAGCAGAAAACGAAGCGGATGCCTCGGGAATCGAAGGAATAAATGCTTTGACTGAACCGAACCAGAAAGAGGAAAAGACTGGAGCAGGAGAGATCGGAAGGGAGGAGCCCAGTATGAGAGATCGGAAAAGGATCATGTTGAAAAGATCGGAAGGGAGGGGAGGTCGGAAGACAAAGAGAATAAGACAACTTCTGCTGACTATCGTCATAATCAGGGCCGAGGTAGTTAAAGCGTCGCAGACGAAATCTCCACCGTATGCCCTGTGACCGCTCGTGACATCGACATGCGCCAGAATATGTCATGACATCGCTGTACATCCTAATCTCCACCGTTGATCTTACTTGTAAGGATGAGCTCGGAGCCCTTGGATCAAAGAAGAAGACGACAAGATCAGCGCCTTTCACTCCTAGCCCTCGGATCGCTCTTGACAAGAAAATTTTGGGCCGTCAGATTAGAAGAGAGAAAGGACAAATATTTCGGAAGGGATCTCAGCCGTCCGTTCTGATTCTCTTTAATTCCCGAGCCTCAGATCATGTCCTTTAAAATCTTAACCCTCCATCTCCCTCAAAACAAATCCTGACCCTTCATGGGGAGCACCCGGTTCCTATAAATACCTGCATAAAAACTGTTCAAAGGAGGACGAAAAAAAAAGGGTGGTGACTATAGCGGAAGAACTCTGAAACTTAATTCAGTTCGTTACTCTGCTATTTTTGAAGCTTTCATAAGAAAAACTTTTGAAACCAGTTTTCTGAAGTGTTTTCTTGCAAAGGGATTTTTGAATACTGAAACTCTCTATTTTCAGTTCGTTCATTATCCTGTGACGCTCTCACTTTCAGTTCTTTGTTATCTTTATTTCCACTCCCATTGTCCAAGCTCAACTTCATTTAAACTCGGTTATTATTTTGACCTGATTGCATTTTAGTGAAGCATTCTTAATTTCAAGGCGAACCTTAGCCCTCAGGCTATCAGCCTGCAGTCCCATTACGTTTGTGATACTGTAGTTAGTTCAATAGATTCGACTCCCTACAGGTGAGTGTTCATATTGCCGTTTTATTAAGTGCTCGTTCTTTTTTACGTATTTCCTTTGTTCTTTTTATGTATTTAATTTTCTCCAAGTTTATATTGCGCTAAAGAACACGAAGAAGGTTATTCTCGAGTTTACTTCCTTGTTAACCAGTCCACTCTTTTTGTTAATCTTTGTTATTTCTGAAGGTAAGTCTTCTAGTCCCGAGTAGCGTATAAGTGGTTGGATAAAATGTAGGTAACTGTATCTTAAAGGTCTCTTTAAAATAATGAAAGGTCTGAATAATAAGTCAGGAAAATAGTAAGGCCGAATCACTAGAATAACACAAAAGACAATCGGGTAAGACGTCACAAGGCAGAGTAAAACCGAACCTTATATAAATAAATGGAATAGTTCGGGTATCAAATGGTACTGGTAAGGCGACCACATAGGAAGGTCGGAAAATTCAGTTTGGTATCCCCTGTCTGGTCACAAGGTACCAATGAGTTAAAAAAAGCCTTATTCCGATCCTCGGCATCTTTGAATGCCAGAACCCTTAGTCTTAGGCTCTTATGAAGTGTAATTGTAATCAAACTTCGAGAGGTCGGAAAAGTCCTTATCCGACTCCCATTAAAAATAAAAGAGATCGGAGGAGAGTTCTTATTCGATTCTCATCTAAAAATTTTAATAAATATTTAAAAGAGATCGGAGGAGAGTTCTTATCAGATTCTCACCTAAAAATTTTAATAAATATTTAAAAGAGATCGGAGGAGAGTTCTTATCCGATTCTCACCTAAAATTTTAATAAATATTTAAAAGAGATCGGAGGAGAGTTCTTTTCCGATCCTTAAGCCTAAAAATTTTAATAAATATTTTAAAGAGATCGGAAGAGAATTCTTATCCGATTCTCAACCAAAATTTTCATAAATATTTAAAGGAAATCGGAGGAGAGTTCTTATCCGATCCCCAAATTAAATTTTAACAAATACGTAAAATGATCCCCCTTAAAATAAAACTAATACGCAATAGCAACTCACTAAGGTTGTCTCATTTACTTATGTATCTGGATAATCCGAATGAGTAAAAAATCAAATATTCCTTTTTGTCAAAAGGATTAACATTTCCATTCAAACCCTCCTAACTATCAATTCTAATTTATAAAAAATGCGAAGTTAAATCTGCTTACCCTAATTGAGGGACGAGGTGGGGTGCCTAACACCTTCCCCACCCGTTTACGGACCCCGAACCTAGAATCTCTGTTTTTGAAGTGGTTTCATTTTAATTTATTTTCGCAAATAGTTTTCTTTAATTTCCCTCAAAATTAAAGTGGCGACTCCTCACTCTTTCCCACTTCGGTGAGTGTTCGTCCTGGCGACTGCAAAACCCCTTGCGACATGTATCAATTGATTTCATGTCACTTTGTAGTGGGTAAGTAGGTCCCACATACCTATTTCATGTAATTTAGCATGTAATGACTTATTAGGGATAAGTCAATAATTTATTTCAAGAATCTTTCTTTAGGTTCAACTTTACTATCTTGTCTTTGCATATTAAATTAAGCAATTTGTGGCTACTATTTGGCCACACTTTCTCAATGGAAGTTATTCCTCTATGTCTTGTCTTTATTTTCCTTTTTGAATCATGTCATTTGGATTTGTATAACTCAAGTTATGGTCAATTAACCATAACTAGGTCAAATCTAAATTTTGGTTTCCTTAGTAGGCATTTTGATTCTAGAATTTACTAATTTATTTGGACTGCTTGTAGTAATATTTAGGTCTAGCATTCTTCATAATTCTTGTTACCCTATGTCTTAGGGTCAATTAAAAATTTTAGTTGTAATTTTTCAAGTCTTGTAGGGTTAATTATAACCACATTGTTGGATTGGACTCAAGTGTCCTATTTTAGCATGGTCCTTAATTAGGTCAGTAGTTTTGACCTATAATTCAAGCTTCTTGCATTCATAATTTGAGAAGGGTGTCTAAAGCAACATTTTAGTTCTATTTCTTAGCTTTCCAGAATGGTATTGGACATTTCAATTGAAGCTTTCTAGTGGTAGATAAGCTTAAAAGAATATGCTGGATTTATTGGTCACTTATGCATTTTCTAGATTTTGTGCATCAAATTGATCAAGCTAATTGACCTATTTCTCTTGGTTTCTGGGTTTTGGTCCAATTACCAATTTTGTAGGTCTATGTCTTATTGAAATTTTGGCACTGATGTCATGTCATTTCGAGTTCTATGGACCAAGTTATGGTCATTTTCTCAAAGCTGGACAGATTGCATTTGGTTTGCAAATTTTAGGTCAATTTCAATTCTGGCAGATTTGGTACCCGAACTTGGGCAAGCAAATTGACTTCGTTAATGTTATTTCTGGGCTTTGGTGTCTTCATAAGAGTTGTAGCCCTACGTCCAAGCTTTCTAATGGTATAAATTTCGGGTCATTTGAACCTGTCTAAAGTGAGTTATGGCTAAATGATTGATTACTGTTCATATGGTCTGATTTAGAGATTGCACATTACCAAATCTGGATTAGGTTAAATTTATGGTCACTTTCCGGACAAAATTTTGACAAGGTTTCTACATGAAATTTGGCACATTTTATGTCTAGTTTTACCTAAAATTAGCTTCATACCAATTGGGATCACACATTTTAGGTTATAGCCCCAAATGCATAATGCCCTTAATACAGTCTTCAAATCCCAATCAATTTACACATTCAACTTGCTATACCTTAACTTTCCATACCTAATTTCTGGACTCATAATGTACTAACATCATTAATCACATCTCATTATGGTCATTTTGAATAGTATATACAAATCCTTAATGTATAATATACAACCCTAATTCACAAAGTTTAAAATCAACATAATATTCACATGAATACACCTAATTATTACATATAATTCCAACAATAATTTACATACACTTCCATTAATCCCTTAGTTCCATAATTTATCAAGTAAATTCATGAAATCAAGACTCTTCATTGAAACACAAGGCTATCGAAAATCACCATTGGACAAAGTCTTCCACGATTCTTTCAAACCCCAATTCTAAAGCTCAATCACACATACACATGGAATTAATTCACTAACACATCAAATTACTTTAATCAACCTTAATTCCCATCAAATTCATGTAAGAATAAACCACTTACCTTTCACTTCCATGGCTGCCCAAAATTGAATATATCAATAACTCATCAAACCCTTTAAATTTCTTCACCAAACTACTCATCTCAACCTTAATACAAACTTTAATTAAGCGAGGTAAGGAAAACTAGCACTAACCTTTTTTGAGCTTCACCAAAACTTCACCAAAACTCTTCCTTTTTGTTCCCTATAAGCTACCCAAGATGTGTAGACCAACTTTAGTGAAGACAAATGCAAAATCTATGGCTTGATCATGGGTAGATTGGAGCTTGCTTCATGGCCGGCTATGTAGGACAATGGAGAATTTGGGAGAAATGGAATTCAGCTAAGATGAAGAATGAAGAAGAAGATGTTAGTGCTGCCCTCTTTGTCCACTAATGGCCTTAAATATGTCCACTAATTCCCCCACTAAGTATAATTAACATTATGATAATCCAAGTTTTCCCTAATTGCAATTATGCCCTAAATTTTTCATTATTTACATTATATGTCAAATTTCCTGTTTTCATGGCATTTTGAAAATTCAATACTACTTATTTTTCATAGATATTTAGGTCAAAAGTCCACTCTAGGTGTCAAAAAACCAAAAGGCCCCTCTTCGGGTTGTATTTCGAATTCTTCGGTACTACCGATTAACTCCTTGATCCGCCGATTTTTCCAATTTTCATTTTCATTTGTACTGACTTACTAAAGTTTCTTTAACATTTCCAATATTAATTATACCTCAGTAGACCTTTAATTAGTTCCCAAAAATATTTCTCGGGGTTCCCTGTGGTCTTGCAATCGGTAACTGTCTTCGCTGTAACTTCCCAGTGCGGTCACCCATCGCTACAGTTCCGGCACGTTTAACCTAGTTACATTTCATCTCTTTTATGTTTCCTTAATTTTTCTTGTATTTTCTTATCATTTATTCCATCATTTTATGTCTTCTCACTATCATTTAAGTGTAGTTCCAGACATCCTGACTGTCTGGGCATGCATCAGCCGTTAGAACAGTAAAACGTACGGATTACCGACAGTGAGGGTATTACAATTCTACCTTTAATTTCTTGCATAATTTTCTTAATTTTTCATGTTATCTCTACTCAATTTCACTCAAACTCAAACAATATACAATTAATCATGCTTAAAAGAACTAACCTCACTTGGCACTTTTTCAATATTTCCTTTCCTTCAATATCTTCCACTCTTCTTGCCCCTAATCTTCTTTTCAAGGCCCAAAATGAGGTTTTTGTTTTAATATCTATGGTGTTTAGGGAGAGAAGTCATGGTTTTTAAGCTTGAAAATGAGTGCTAATAGAGGAAAAATAAAATGGAGAGAGAAGTGAGAGGTGGCCGGTTGGTTATTGAAGAAGATGGTGATATTTTTATTTTATTTTTAACTAATTTTGTCTCTTTTAACACATATTTATCTCCTAGATTAATTAAATCACAATTAAAATTTTAATTGAGTCATGTATAGGTCATGATGATGTCATAATTTCACTTTAATTTTGAATTTTCTTTTCCCTTTTTTCTTTCTTCCATATACCTCTCCACTTTTAATCTATTTTTTATAATTTTAATGGACATGTAGGTCAGAAATCACCTCTAGGGGTGAATTGACCAAAATGCCCCCCGCTGGTTCAATCCATTTTTCCAATAGTGTTTAGTAACTCTTTAAATGCTGATTCAATTATTTGAACTTGTTTTCTTTTCTTTTCTGTGGTTTTCACAATACAATTAGCTTCGCAATTATCCTTAGGCTTGAGGTGTCACAGCATCCCACACGAAATTAGGGTAGCAACTGAGCTCGCAGTTACTTCCCATTTCGATCACCCATCATTGGGACCTCGGCTCATTGAACTGATTATTCTTTGTTTTTCTTATTTCCATTTCAGCTTCATATAATTTCTATTAATTTTTATTTATGGCTTTTCTAGATGGCTTAAATTTGGTTCTAAAATCCTGATTGTTCGAACAGACACTAGTTACCGGAATAGTAGAATGTATGGAACTGTCCAATGTAAGGGTGTTATAATTCTCCCCTCCTTAAAAGAATTTCATCCTTGAAATTTGCCTAATGTCAGTCTCTAAATAATCGTGGGTGTTGTCTTCTTATGTTCTTCTCATATTTCTATACGGCTTCCTAGCTTGGATGATGGTTCGATAGTACTTCAACCAAAGGTATACATTTATTTCAATTCTAAAGGTAAGTAAATCTGTGTGCTAATGGACCCACTCTTTCTAAGACCCCATATGATCTTATGAAGTGAGGACTTAATTTTCCCCCTTTCTCCATTTCGGCGGGGGCATGGGGGGGGGGGGGGGTGGGGGAGGACTTTAAAACACTTTATTATAAACAATATCCTTAATATCTCTATTCTTCAAGTCTATGTAACACTTCTAATAATCTAATGCAACTTTTAATTTATTTGTATAATTCTAATATTCTCTTACCATTGTTCTATCTAATATTTCAATTCATGTTTCCTTATTAAGTGACTATTGTCGCACCTTACCCCTCTGTAAGGCATAACTATTAGTATTATGCCCTAGAGCATATCATTTAGTTTGTATCTTATACATGTTTTATTAATAAAAAAAGGCAATTTCACTTTTCTGTTTACATAATATATTTATATGTAATAGAAAAGGTCCATTGATATTTTGTTAGAAATTCTATTCTTAAATTGTTAAGAATATGAGTGACAGTATTTCTAGCATAAAGTATCATAAATTGGTTCACAATCGAGGATACTTCACACAGGACATGACTTATCCAGAAAGATCATTTTCATATTTGTTCCCAAGGTATTTATATGAGATATAAATAAGATGGAATGGTGAGTCTCATGCCATATAACAAACATGATAGGCACTTATGCATGATAAGTAGGCCGAATCAGTGACACTTATGACAAGTACATGGAGTTTACTCTTGTCAATGCATTGTCATAAATCATATCAGTGCATATAATCTTTAGACCTGAGATAACACAGTTATCTTGTATATAGGTGGTTTGAGTTTGATACTGCTTTCATACTTATACTGTGTATGGGCATATGGGCATGTGTTAGCTCCTACTAGTTATATATGGAGGTAGGTGTTGATCAAGATGGATATATCCCTAAGTAAATAGGGATAAAATCCTATGTTCATTTAATTGTTCTTGATGTTTTAAGTTCCTGGCCAGAACATATAGATTTAATCAGAAAAGAGTTTCTAATGAGAAAATCTTTTTAATCAAGAATTAGAATTAAAAGAGAACATAATATTCATAGCAAATGGGGTTTGACATAAACTATGACTCCAGCTCGAATTGGGATTTTGTAACAGAGAGATTCTAATGCATGGTAACATATGATTAAAGGTTCATTTAAGGTATTCCTTATTATTGATTGGGTGGTCATGGCATGCTATGCTAGGTGTTAACCATGGTCTATGAGGTGCCTAAAATGATTTAGAGAAATCATTTATGGTAAGAAAGAGTTCTAATAATATTAAGAGTTAATATCTTATCTCATTGCAAATTAGTGATGTGCCTAGTGAGTCACACACATACACAAGATAATCACAAAGTTAAATGTGATTTAATTGATTAATTAAAGAGTTTAATTGATTAATTAAATAGGTTTGGTTTGCAATAAAGCTGCAAAATCTGTAACATAACTTGAAACCAAATCTAGGTTATTGGATGTATAGTATAAGTTAAATCTATATTTAAAGTATTTAAATATGAATTTAATTATGAGAAATTAATTAGTAGAGATTAATTAATTAATTTATATTTGATATAAATTGATTAGAAGAGGAGAAATATTTATTTTGGGTTAAGAACTCAAAATTACAACACAAGGGTAATTTGGTCATTTCACAGGGTGACACATGGCACCATATAAGCTTGCCATTTGTCTTCCAATCATGCATGATGATCAAAGTTAAGATTAAACCTAGCTTTGACACTTGGCTTAATGTGATTAGGTCAATTAAAATTAAGGTGCAATTAGAAAATGGCATGTGGCAAGGGTTTTAAGTGATGACCTAATTATATAATGTGATGTTATGAAAGAATAACATAACAATTTTCATGCTTCCGCTCCTTCAATTGGTGTTAGAACCACTATATTTGCCATTTATATTGTTTAATATATGATTTAATTGTGTGATTTGACATAAGATGATTGATTCATTGCTGGTCGCAAAGAAAAGTGTGGCGGCATGCTTGGTTGTGCACCTTGGTGGACATGGTTTGAGCACCACCATGGTGCACATGGTTTATTGGTCTTCAATTGTGCAATTTTTGTATGCTTGATGTCCATAATTATGCCTATGACTAATTAAATTGTTTAATTAGGAATTATAATCACACAATTAAATTTGTTTGAATGTGATTCAAATCTGAATTTTTAAATTTGTTTGAATGTGATTCAAATCTGAATTTTTAAATTTGTTTGAATGATATTCAAATCTGGATTTTTTAGTTGAATATGAGATATTCAATTTAATTTTAGTATGTATGTTTTATTTAATTGTTAAATGGTGATATGCATGATGGATGATCATGGATAATAAAAGACCAATGTGATTGGATTTATTTTTTTTATGTTTCTTTGGGTTGTAAATTAATTAATTTATTTTAGTAGCATGTATTATAAAGGTTGTAATATTTTTGGGTTGTAATTTCATTTATTTAGTTCTTGTAAATTTATCTTGGTATGCCAAGGATTACAATGTAATGGATTGTAAGAAGATCAAGGAGGTCAAGAGCATTGGTGGGACCAGTGAGAGAAATTCAAGATCAAGTGTTGATTATGTACTCCTTCAACAACTCTTGTAATATGAATGAATAAAATGCACCTAGGAATGCCCTGATTCAATTCTTGGTGGCTCAGAATTAAATCCCTTAGAAAGTCCATGATCATACCATATTTATATATTTATCCATGAATGCATGAGATGTATGAGAATGTTTGCAAGTATATGATATATGCATACTAATTGGATAATGTGCAAAGTGAGACCATAATAGTAATTAGGCCAATCACAAAATCTTCCAAACAAATGATTAAGTTGGAAATGGTATAATTAAAGGTAATTATATCATGGGCCCTCCATTGAGGCAATTATTTTAAGAAATTTTAAATACTCTCATATGATGCAATTAATTTAAGAGATTTTCTTAAGAATAATTGTTAAGCATGAGATGTTGTAAATATGTAAATGGTTTGGTGGCTAATAATGGATGTGCCTGAGGACATTAAAATTATTTGCATGTTTACTAGTTCAATGGGATCAACTTAACTAATGCAAGATAAGTCAATAATGGATGTGCCTGAGATTTTGAGCATTAGGGGCTAGGTAAATGATTGAACCTCACATGAGATGTGATGGGCAAGGAGTTGCTCACTTACAGTTTATTGTAATTCTAATAATGGATGTGCTTGAGGATGATCAATGAGACTATAAGAATTCAATCACCCACTAGAAATCCATCCAACTAGGATTTCCGTTTTCTACTTTGGAAGTGTAGGATTCGCTAAGTTAGTAAGAAGACCAATTTGATTAAAAGACCATAATCATTTTGGTTAAATACATGATACATTTACTAATTAATTTGATTATTTTCTGTAGTTAATTTTCTGATAATAATGAGCACACCACAACCACCACCATCCAATATCCTTGCGAGCATACTTGATCACAATAGGTTGACATGACCTAATATTTCTGATTGGCTAAGAAATTTGAAACTTGTCTTGAACCTTGAACATATACGATATGTTCTAGACTCACAGGTTCCTGGTCTCTTACCTCCAGAGGCCACTCAAGAGGAACATGAAACTTTGGACAAGTGGAAGGAACATGATATGAGAGCGAAGTGTTACATGCTTGCTTCTATGAGTAATGAGTTACAGAAGCAATATGAGAACATGCAATATGCAAGTGAGATCCTCCTTCACCTACAAGAGTTACATGGTGAACATAGCAGGAATGCCATGTATGAGATATCTAGGTAGCTATTTCGTATGAGGATGTCTAAGGGACAAAATATTGGGAATCATGTCCATAAGATGATTCGGCTTATTGACCAGCTGGAACATCTTAACTTTAATATGGACTTCCAACTGTAGATGGATTTGATCCTTCAGTCCCTTCCTGAGTCATTTGGGAATTTTGTGACAAATTTTCATATGACTAAGTAGGAATACACATTGGCTGGTCTACTTAACATGCTGGTTATTGCCCAAAAGAATATGCCGAGCAATAAAGGAAAAGAGGTAACTTTGATTGCATCTTCTTCTGCTGAAAAGTCCAATAAGAAGAAGGGCAATAAGAAAAAGAAACCTCAAATTCCTAGTCCTTCCAAGAAGATAGCTAAACAGAAAGGGAAGACCAAAGTTGATGGAGGCAAAGAAAAGTGTTTCCAGTGCCAGAAGGATGAGCACTGGAAAAGGAACTGCCCAGAGTATCTTGCTTCTCTGAAGGACAAGAAGGATACACCTTCAGAAGGTATGCCTATATCTTGTTATTTAGATATTGATGATGCTCATAGTTCATGTACAGCTTGGGTTTTAGATACTGGTGCCAGTTCTCACATTTCTTATGATATGCAGGAACTAGCAAACAGTAGCAGCTTGCGTTCTCGAGATGTTAGACTTCGGATTGGTGATGAATCAACTATTGAAACTTTAGCCATAGGATCTAAATCTTTTTATATGTCTGGACATGTTTTGTGTTTGAATAATATCTTATATGTACCTAATGCTTTTAAAAACATCATTTCTATATCTAGTTTGATTAGAAATGACTATGAATTTCAGTCCACAGATGATGTTTGCAATATTTATTTTGGAAATAAATATGTTGGCTTGGGTTATATGCATGATGGTCATTATTATTTGGATAATAATGACAAACACAAAATGAATGCAAGCAATCTAAAAGAATGCAATGCCATGATGAAAATCAACTCAAGTTCAAAATATATTTGGCACTTAAGGTTAGGTCATGTTGCAGAAGATAGGATTGCAAAACTGGAGAAAATGGGGATTCTATCCTCATTGGGTTCTGAACTTACTCCATCTTGTAAATCCTACCCTTAAGGCAAAATGACTAGATCACCCTTAGTAGAACAAGGATTAAGAGCTAAAAATATTTTGGAGCTAATACATATTGATGTATGTGGTCCATTTAAAGAAATGGCTAAAGGTGGTTTTCATTACTTTATTTCCTTTACTGATGATAAATCAAGGTTTGGGTATTTGTATTTGATGAAATACAATCATGAATCCTTTGAAAATTTCTAAGAATTTAAATCTGAAGTAGAAAATCAAACAGGAAAAAGTATTAAAACTCTTCGATCAGATCATGGAGGTGAATACTTGAGTACTGAATTTGATGAATACTTGAAAGAGCAAGGCATTGTTTCCCAGCTGACTCCTCCAGGAACACCATAGCTGAATGGTGTATCTGAAAGGAGAAATCGTACCCTATTGGATATGGTACATAGTATGATGAGCTATACTGATATGCCAATCTCCTTTTGGAGATTTGTATTAGAATCAGCTTTGCATATTCTGAATAGGATTCTATTCAAATCAGTATCTTCCACACCTTATGAGATATGGCATGGAAGAAAACCAAGTCTTAAGCATGTTAAGATTTGGGGTTGTCCAGCTTATATAAAAAAGCTGAACACTAGTAAATTGGAAACCAGATTAGAAAACGGTCGATTTGTTAGATATCCAAAAGAGAGTTTTGGATATGATAAGTAGAGATGCCACATTTCTTGAACAACAGTTTGTTCAAGAAGGAGGCAAAGGAAGGCAAATAGAGTTAGAATTAGAGAATTCTGACCAACCAACAGATCAAATGGATATAGATCCATCTAGTAAACCTACACCTATTGATGAAATATCTACTGTAATTCCTCGCAGATCAACCAGGATATCTCACCCATCAGTGAGATATGATTTTCTTCATGAAGAAGAACAAGAGTTGTTTACTCATGAAGAAGCAGATCATGAAAATGATCCACTAACCTATGAGGAAGCTATATCAGATATAAACTCTTCAAAATGGATTGATGCTATGAAATCTTAGATTGATTCCATGTATAAGAATCAAGGATCTTGTTCACCCACCTGAAGGTATTGTACCTATAGGGAACAAATGGGTTTTCAAGAAGAAAATTGGTTCTGATGGAAAGGTAGAGACCTATAAAGCAAGGCTAGTGGCGAAAGGGTTTCGCCAAAGGCAAGGAATTGACTATGAGAAGACTTTCTAGCCTGTTACCATGCTTAAATTAATTAGGATTCTATTAGCAATAGCTGTATACTATGATTATAAGATTTGGTAGATGGATGTCAAAACAGCTTTTCTCAATGGATACATTGAAGAAAACATTTTCATGGAACAACCTAGGGGTTTTGAATCCCAAGATGGTTCCAAAGTATGCAAGCTAAAGTGATCCATTTATGAGTTGAAACAAGCTTTGAGGAGTTGGAACATCCATTTTGGTAAAGCCATTAAGTCATTTGGTTTTATAAAAAATGAGGATGAACCATGTGTATATAAGAAGGTTAGTGATAGTGCTGTCACTTTTCTTATCTTATATGTGGATGACATTTTATTGATTGGTAATGACATAGGCATGTTGACAGCTGTAAAGATATGGTTATCAAATACATTCTCCATGAAAGACTTAGGGGAGGCAACCTATATTATTGGGATTCGCATCTATATAGATAGAGTGAAAAGAATAATTGGTTTATCCTAAAGTCTATACTTGGAAAAGGTGTTAAAGAGGTTTAACATGCTTGATTCCTAGAGAGGATTGTTACCAGTGAGACATGATATCCACCTTTCTAAAGAGATGTCTCCAAAGACACCTGAAGAAAGAGATAAAATGGCCAAGATTCCATATGCTTTGGCTATTAGAAGTTTGATGTATGCAATGTTGTGTACTAGGGCATATATCGCATATGCTGTTAGTTTGATTAGCAGATTTCAATCCAATCTAGGTTTGGAACACTGGATAGCTGTCAAGAATATCCTTAAGTACTTGAGCAGAACTAAGGATTTATTCTTGATATATGGAGGTAGTGACTTGCAATTGGATGGTTATACTGATTCTGATTTCCAATCAGATATCTATGATAGAAAGTCTACCTATGGGTATGTGTTCATTTGTAATAGAGGTGCAGTCAGTTGGAAGAGTTCCAAATAGAGTACGACTGTGGATTCCACTATAGAGGCTGAGTATATTGCTGCATCAGATGCTGCAAAGGAAGCTGTTTGGATAAAGAACTTCGTGACAGAACTTGCAGTAGTTCCTTCCATTTAGTCAGCAGTTTCACTCTACTGTGAGAACAATGGAGTAGTCATACAGGCTAAGGAACCTCGGTCTCATCAGAAATTCAAACACATAGAAAGGCACTACCACATTATCAGAGAGATAGTTGGACGAAGCGATGTAGCCATGCAGAAAATAGCATCAGCTGAAAATCTTGTTGATCCATTCACTAAGCCTATGTCATAAGCTCAGTTAGACCGACATCTTGAGAAGATGGGTCCAAGGTATTGTAATGAATGGCTCTAGTGCTAGTGGGAGATTGTTAGTAGTATGCCCTAGAGCATATCATTTAGTTTGTATCTTATACATGTTTTATTAATAAAAAAAAGGAAATTTCACTTTTTCATTTACATAATATATTTATGTGTAATAGAAAAGGTCCATTGATATTTTGTTAGAAATTTTATTCTTAAGTTGTTAAGAATATGAGTGACAGTATTTCTAGCATAAAGTATCATAAATTGGTTCACAATCGAGGATACTTCACACAGGACATGACTTATCTAGAAAGATTGTATTCATGTTTGTTCCCAAGGTATTTATATGAGATATAAATAAGATGGAATGGTGAGTCTCATGCCATATAACAAACATGATAGGCACTTATGCATGATAAGTAGGCCGAACCAGTGACACTTATGACAAGCACATAGAGTTTAGTCTTATCAATACATTGTCATAAATCATATCACTGCATATAATCTTTAAACCTGAGATAACACAGTTATTTTATATATAGGTGGTTTGATTTTGATACTGCTTTCACACTTGTATTGTGTATGGATATATGGGTATGTGTTGGCTCCTAGTAGTTATATATGGAGGTAGGTGTTGATCAAGATGGAATATGTTATCCTAAGTAAATAGGGATAAATTCCTATGTTCATTTAATTATTCTTGATGTTTTAAGTTCCTAGCCAGGACAGACAAATTTAATCAGAAAAGAGTTTCTGATGAGAAAATCTTTCTAATCAAGAATTAGAATTAAAAGAGAACATAATATTTATAGCAAATGGGGTTTGACATAAATCATGACTCCAGCTCGAATTGGGATTTTGTAACAGAGAGATTCTAGTGTATGGTAACATATGATTAAAGGTTCATTTAAGGTATTCCTTATTACTAATTGGGTGGCCATAGCATGCTATGCTAGGTGTTAACCATGTTCTATGAGGTGCCTAAAATGATTTAGAGAAATCATTTATGGTAAGAAAGAGTTCTGATGATATTAAGAGTTAACATGAGCCTAGTGAGTCACACATGTCAGACCTTAGCCCTCTACAAGATATAACATGATCCCGTAGTATACTTAATGAATTACCGAACTTCACCTACTGATAACCCATTAAATACACTACAAGGGATTTTAAAATAATTTTCTTACTTCTTGAAGGTAGTGAGCATTTTTGGTAGGAAATAAAAAACTTTTATTTGAAGTTAAACTACATATCAAATTTTCAATCAATTTAAAGTTTCCGCAAATTTTATAAAAATTTCGGCAGAGTGCTGTCTATAAATGAAAAAAAAAACCAGTTCTTCAAAACCTATGAAAACACTTTCAAATAGGGCACTTCATCAGATCTCAACCACCAAAACTTTCAATCAATACAAATCAACCCAATCTGCACAATTCAAAACAAAATTGTCATCCCAAATATTTCAAATTAATTTATACACATAGCATTTAAAATAAATAATTTACAATCACAATTTAATTTATAGGCATAAAAATCCAAAAGGTAATATTATTATAATTTACTGTACAGCTGCTCAATTTTACATACATACATATGACAATACCATATTTACATCAACCAAAACACAATGGGTATAAATAATATACCCATACAAAAATCTTCAAGTTGTGCTCACCTATTACTGTAGCAGCTCACTTTGCTGCTATATCCTTTTTCCTATCTGCGATAGCAAAAGAAGCTATCGCTGATTATAAAAATACTCAGTGGTGCACAATAAAATATAAAATGCATAATATAAAACATTTATGAATAATTCATAATTCAAAAATCTCACAATCGCATTTCATAATTTTTCAAATCACATTTATAACAAATCACAATTTTTAAAGCTTAATATAACACAAATTTGATCAAACAATTTAATAAATATAGTGTTGCCAATCAATAACACAACTTAGTTCATGACACAAAATTTCCAAACATGCCTGTTGTAGACCACGACAAGGCAAACTCACTCCACTAATCGAAATCAATGAGGGAGGTGGCTAGCTAGCTAATGAGTATTCATCCAAACTCACCTCAAACTGGCAAGCCAGAGAGGGAGGAAAGTGATCAAATATCAAACTCAACCCCATAAATGGAGGAGGAACATAGTAAGGGACTGCCATGACAAGTGTGAATAAAAAATAATTTCAAAATCATATTATTCAACATTTCATGCAAAATATTAATCAATTTTTATTTCAAATTTCCATTTACAAAGTAGGCAACACAACATTTCTCAAAGCATTGTTTAGCTTAAATTGCTCCAAAATGTATTCAAATAAATTTTCTAATAGCAAATCGAAAATGAAAAGTTATTGTGTACAAACCTGATGTGAGTCGCTTCTAGGCCTTGACTCAGTTTGCCCTATCCTTTTCTAGGTCTTTTTCAGCTGCAACACGCAATTTATAGTATTTCAGTATCTTATCTCACAATAAATCTAATAATTAATTCATATATACTTAATTCATATATATTTAATTCTAGCCCCAATATGCTTAAACTAACGTTATTAGAAATTTTCATTTTGATATTACTATTCACGATGCTATTCAAGTTAATTTATTGACTTTCTTATGCTTAATAGGTTTAGGGATTTCAATTTCACCCACATACTATGTTTTGGGTGCCAAATTTGTTGGTTTTGATTATTTCTTCAAATTTTAGGTCTCTTAGGTACAATTTCAAAATTTTCAGATTTGATGTCCTATTTTATACTATTCCATTGGTTATGTTGCTGTGGGAATTTAGCAAAGTGTTCTTCATAGAAGTTGTTCCTTATTGTCTTAAATTTAGTTCCTTTTTTGAATCACTCCATTTGGAGTTTTGTAGCCGAAGATATGACTATTTGAATGGGGCTGACCGGATTTGGCGTTACCCAGAATTCTGGACATTTTCTGGATACTGGCAGTTTTGGTGTGCTGAATGCAAGTGAATTTTCGGATAAGTTATGATCAAAATTTGGGTTTTTTTTTCTTCATGAAAGTTGTAGGACTATGTCTCAGCTTTCTATCGGTATAAGATTGAGGTCATTTGGACCTTCATAAACCAAGTTATAGTCATTTAAGTAACTACTGTTCATTTAGTCATTTTTGTACATGGCATTGTGCCCAAATCCGGATTTGGCCTAATTGTTCACTATCCTAATGTCATTTTCTGGGCATGGTTCCTAAATGAAAAATGTTTTATTTTGTGTCTATTTTCATTCCCAATTAACCTCACACCAATTGGGTTAGTAAATTTTCAGTTTAGTCCCTGAAATGGACCTAGGTCAAGCTGTCAGCATATTGACCCTAACCAATCCGAATTGAAACTTGGTTCTAGCAATTCACACACACCACAAATGGTCACAATTGACCATTTCTCAACTCAAGTAAGGTCAATGGCATCAATTAACAAATTCTCCAATTTTTTTCCCAATTATGAAAATACTCAAGAACCCTAATTACATAAAGTTCAAATCTAATACATTCAAAACATATATCCATACTCTACCTACATAATTCAACCTAGGTTAACCATTCAAATACATCAAAATCATTCAATCTAAACCCTACATAAAGTTGGCTGAAATTCCTATTTGGTCCCCCAAGGATAGTTTTTGTTTGGATTTAAGTTAAAATCTAAGTTAACTTAACTAAGAACATAAAAATTTAACAAAAAGAATTCAAAGTTACATACTAACCTTGGTTTGATTTTCAATTACTAAGTTTCTTCTCTTTTTCTTCTTTCTTTCCTCTTCAATCTCCTTCTCTAGTGTAGTTAACAAGCTTTTATCAATTGATTGGGGAAGAGATTAGGGTTTAGTGGGAGATGTCAAGCTTGAATCAAGCTTTCATGGTGCTTTGGCAATAGAGGTGGGGTGGGAGCATGGGCAGCCAAATTTGGTGAGGAAGAAGGTGAGTGAATTTTTTTTATTTTCATTTATTTTTATGTCTTACTTAGTACATTTGACTTCGTCAAAAAATGTGGAAAAATAAAAATTAATTTTGACATCATAATTGATGTCATCAAAGTGATGTAATAAATCAACTTTTTAATTCTTTTTCTTTTTCCTTTAATTTTTCATAGTTCTTTAATTTAATTTGCTATTCTGAAATTTTCATTTCTCTGATTTTATTGGACAGTTAGGTTAGGAGTCAACTCTAGGAGTGAATTGACCAATTTGCCCTTCACCGGTCAGATCCGATTTGTAAGTTATTCGATATTTCTTCCGGATCCTTCACCTAATTATTTGACCTGCTTAAAAATTCTTTTCTATGATTTTCTTTTTTCCACTGTGTTCGCAATAGTCCTAAGAACCGCGATGTCACATTTTCCGGTTCAAAATTCGGGTTTAGACTGACTTCACAGTCACTCCCCGGTAAGGTCACCCATCGCTGTGACCCTCAGCTCATTTAACTTTTTATACTTTGTTTTTCTTATTTTTTGTTTTTTCATCTGGTAATCACTATTTATTTTCGATCAGGGCTTTTCTATATGTCTTAAACATATTTCTAGTCCTTTTAATTGTCCTAACTGCCACCGGTCATCGAAACAATATAATTTACCAGGCTATGCAAATAGGGGTGTTACAATTCTCCCCTCCTTAAAAGAAATTTCGTCCACGAAATTTTTCCCAATATTCATCCTAAAATAGTCATATGTTTTGTTTTCTCATGTCTTTCTCACATTTCTACGTAGCTTCATAGTCTAAATAATAGTCCATAGCACTTTAACCAATACTATTTACCTAATCATTGGTCGTCTGACTATTCTAGTTAACAATCTTGCAAATATTCGTAACATTTCTTTATTACATCTGAACTAACTATTCAACTTTTTACTTTGATAACTTTTTTATCTATCGATATTCAATAATTTATTGTATTCTAAGTGATATCTTTCGCTAACAAGCTCTTCCAAAACTGATTCTAAAAAGACTAGTCACTAACATATCAAAATTGATTTTTATACATATACATATCTTTGTTAAGAATTGAGAAAATACTAGCAACAATGTCAGAAATCTCATCCTCGTCCCTCTGTCGCATAGTGTATACTCTAGCTGGAGTATCACCTTGTCCTGGCTGATTCACAGTACTTTGACTTCCAAGTGTACTACCCCTACCTGTACATCTGTCTCTACCAATTACTGGTGAACTCTTTGGTGTAAAAACTTAGGTTGATCCTTCTGACGTGGTAAATGATCCATAACGGCGTAGACTTACGCAATCCTTAGCAAAATGACCAGTCCCTCCATAATTAAAACATGCCCCTATAGCTCTACAACATACTCCACTATGTGGTTTATCACAAGTTTCACAAAGTCGATCCGACAAAGTATTTCTGTGCGTCTACTGAGTTTGCTGATCAAATTGGGGTAGTTTCTGTCTAGAAGATCTACCTCTACCCGATTCACATGAGCTAGATCCTCCAAAATGTTTTCTTTTCCCAGAACCACTCTCAGTAGCTTGGCCATTAACCTTTTTAGTTTTCTCTTTCTCTTGTGTACTCTTCTTCACTGCCCCTTCTGATTCTATCCTTTCCAGCTCCAAGGCCTGTGAAATCAATTCAGAAAAATTCTGGTGTCGAAGCCCCACCACTTGCATTCTCAAAGTAGGCCTCAACCCAACCTCAAACCTTTTACACCGATCTCTAGGGGTGGTGACCAGGCTTCCTGCATAGTGGCTTAATAGAGAGAAATCCTGCTCATACTCTGCTACAGTTCTGTCCCCTTGCTTCAAACTTAAAAACTCTTGCAGCTTCATGTCTATATAAGGATCGAGGAACCATTTCTGTCTGAATTCTCTCAAAAAGTCTGTCCAAGTGAGAACTAGTGGCTCTACCAGGCTATGGGGGGTGGCTTTCCACCATTCATATGCATCCTCTTGGAGAAGTGATACTGAATATTCGAACTTTAACTCTTCAGCACACTATAGATTTCTAAAAACCCGTTCCATCCTCTCTAACCACTGTTCTGCTTCCAGTGGATCTACTGTTCCTTTGAATTCTGTAGCCCCAAATTTCATTAACTTCTCATATTGTATTGCTGGGGGTTGTGGTTGTGCTGTTGGGGCTTGTGTTGGCAAGTTTCTCGCCATTTGTTGAAACAACGCAGCCATCTGCTGTGTAAACTGAGTAGGAAACTACGGTGCTTGAGGAGGAGCTGGAGTGGCTGACCCACTCACATTCTGGAGTGCTGGGGCTTCTCCTTGGGCCTCAGCCTCGACAGATTATTCTACGGAATGACCTCCCTCTTCCATTCCGTTTTCCAGAATTTCTACTTCCTGAGATTAAACACAAGGAGGTCGACCTCCATTAGTGCATATTTATGATGTAAATATGTCATATGTATCAATTTAGGACACTTGAGCAGTTGTACTTATCAAAGGAAATATGCACATGCACAATCAAAATTCATTTCAAAACCATGCTCTAATACCACTAAAACATGTCACACCTTATCCCTTTGTAAGGCATAACATGATCCTGTAGTACACTTAATGAATTACCGAACTTCACCTATCGATAACCCATTAAATATACTACAAGGGATTTTAAAATAATTTTCTTACTTTTTGAAGGTGGTGAGCATTTTTTGTAGGAAATAAAAAAACTTTAATTTGAAGTTAAACCACATATCAAATCTTCAATCAATTTAAAGTTTTCGCAAATTTTATAAAAATTTCGGCAGAATGCCGTCTATAATTGAAAAAAAAAAGTTCTTCAAAACCTGTGAAAACACTTCCAAATAGTGCACTTCATCAGATCTCAACCACCAAAACTTTCAATCAATACAAATCAACCCAATCTCCACAATTCAAAACAAAATTGTCATCCCAAATATTTCAAATTAATTTATACACATTGCATTTAAAATAAATAATTTGCAATCACAATTTAATTTATAGGCATAAAAATCCAAAAGATAATATTATTATAATTTACTGTACAACTGCTCAATTTTACATACATATATATGACAATACCATATTTACATCAACCAAAACACAATGGGTATAAATAATATACCCGTACAAAAATCTTCAAGTTGTGCTCTCCTATTACTGTAGCAGCTCACTCTGTTGCTATGTCCTTTTCCCCATCTGTGACAGTAAAAGAAGCTATAGCTGAGTATAAAAATACTCAGTGGTGCACAATAAAATATAAAATGCATAATATAAAACATTTATGAACAATTCATAATTCAAAAATCTCACAATCATATTTCACAATTTTTCAAACCACTTTTATAACAAATCACAATTTTCAAAGCTTATTATAATATAAATTTGATCAAACAATTTAATAAACACAGTGTTGCCAATCAATAACACAACTTAGGCCGTGGCACAAAATTTCCAAACATGCCGTGTTGTACACCATGACAAGGCAAGCTCACCCCACTAATTGAAATCAATGAGGGAGGTGGCTAGCTAGCTAAAGAGTACTAATCCAAACTCACCTCAGACTAGCAAGCCAGAGAGGGAGGAAAGTGATCAAATATCAAACTCAACCCAACAAATGGAGGAGGAACATAGTAAGGGACTGCCATGCCAAGTGTGAATCAAAAATAATTTCAAAATCATATTATTCAATATTTCATGCAAAATATTAATCAATTTTCATTTCAAATTTCTATTTACAAAGTAGGCAACACAACATTTCTCAAAGCATTGTTTAACATAAATTTGTAACACCCTCGTGAGCAACTCAAACTGATCTCTTTATTCGTGGCCGGTGTAGTCAGGGCAATTAAACGTCGGAAAAATATTTAAACTAAAGTGAGGAACCATAATTAACTCAAATATTAATAAGAAAAATTTAGTAAAAATTTTAGAAATAAAAATACAACTAAGTCAAATGAGCCGATGCCCAAGCGATGGGTAACCGGAGGGAAGTTGCGGTTCTCGCAACGAGGAGCCCTAAACCCGGGGGAAAAATTATAAAATAATTTTTGGGACTCCAGAGAAGGGTCATTGAGGTTCCCATGGCATTAGAATGCCAAGAAAATATTTACAAAAATTTTTCAATCGGTACAGACAATTTTGACCCGTTAAGCCAAACGGAGGGCATTTTGGTCATTTCGCCTTCAGAGACGATTTTTGGCCGACTTGTCCAGTTGAGTAAATAATTATTATGACATAAAATATGAATTAATGTTGATGAAAAATTAATTTGAGGCTAGTAGAAAAGAAAAGAAAAGAAAAGAAAGAAAATTAAAGATAATGACATCACATGATGTCACTCACTTAATCCCAACCAATCACAAGTTAATAAGCATTCTTAAAACACTTAAAAGAGTCAAAATGGACAAAAATAAATCTGCTCTTCCTCTTCTTCTTCCTCCAATACGTGACTCTCTTCTCCATAGCCTCCATAGAAGTTTCTTTCATCACTTTCATTTTTCCCATGAATTTCCACTACTAAACCCTAAGTCACTTTCATCAAAACTTGTCCATACCTCTTGGGGAAGCTTTTGGCAGCCAAGAAGAGGAAAGAAAGTGAAGGTTTAACAAGTTGGGAATTTTATCAAATAAGGTTAGTGCATATTAACTTCCTAATCTTGTTTACTTATTGAAATTTAGTTTGAATATGAATAAATAATTAAGAAATTGAAGAAAATCATGTGTGAAATTGAGAAGCAAATTTTGGCCAGCACTTATAGGATGAGGAATTGATGAGTTTTATTGGGCTAAAACCTAAATACAAGCTTAGATAGTGACATATGAATGATTGATGACCTTAATTGGGATGTGTTGCATGATTCATGGATTGGAAGCTAGGGTTTTGAGAAGTGAAATTTGGATTTAGCTTATGAAATTGTGAAAGAACATTATAAGGGTCAATTAGTGACCATTTTAGGTATGTTGACCATGAATTGGACTGAAAAATAGTATAGCCAAGTGAATGTGTAGGTTGCCTTGTGAGTCTGCAGAGTGATGAAATTTCAGTCCACTTGCACAGCCATAACTTTGGCTGTGTAGGTCCAATTGATGTTTGGCCAATTGGAAATGAAACTAGGCTTGTAATGGCACATTTTTGCTGAAGAAACCATGCCCAAAAGACCAAAACAAGAGGACCAAAACTTGGCCCCAATCCGGATACCCTGCAAACAGCCCCTGCAGAATGACCAAATGAACAGTAACTCACTGTAGAAATGGTCAGTTGATCTGAAAGTTTTACAGCAACAAGTTAAGACATAGACAAACAACTTTCATGAAGAAACCTACCCCAAATTATGACCAGAACCTAATCAAATCATTGAGCAAAGTGAAGTTTATCTTGAGATTTCGAATTTTCATTTGAGCGAATGTTTGGATGGCTATAACTCTCTCTAGAAAACTCGGATTTAGGCGATTCTTGAACCGATGGAAACCTAAGGCATGGTAGAACATTTCATATGAAGAAAGTTAGACCAAATTATGAACTTAACTTGGTCAAATTACTGACCAAAGTTGGACCAAAATCTGCCAAAACCCAAAATTTCAGCAGGAACAGTACACGTGAACAGTAAATTTATTTTGGCCATAACTTGAGCTACAAAACTCCAAATGGAGTGATTCAAAAAAAGAAATTCAACTAGACAAAATAAGGAACATTTTCTATGAAGGAAGTTTTGTCAAATTCCAATAGTAAATCGACTAATGAAACAGTGCAACTTCGGAGCACCAAAACCAAAAATTAGCAATTTTGCCAAAATGACCTAAGCTTTGAGAAAGTGACCAAAACCAACAAGTTTTAAATGAAAAATGTAGTATGTTGGAAGTGCCAAAGTCAATGTACATATTTTCTATGTAAAAGTCAACATTTTAGTTGACTAATGAAGTGAATAGTGACATGAAAATTTGAAATAAGCTTGGAAATGGATTTGGTAATTGATTCCAACAAGTTTTAAATGCAAAATGTGGTACATCGGGAGTGTTAAAACCAATGTACCTATTGTCTATGCAAAAGTCAATATTTTTGTTGACCAATGAGGTGAATAGTGACACCAAAACTTGAAATTCAAAATTTGAAATTAGAAATGCATCTAGGGGACTTTAAATTGCAATTGGCAATTAATACTAGTAAATGTAAAACTCAAAATGTGGGATCTTGGTGTAATTAGAATTAATATATCCATTAAGTATAAAAAGGTCAACATTTTGGTTGACTATGGTGAATAGTAATCAAAATGATTAGTGAATTAAGATGAAGACCTAGAACCAATTCTAAGCTTAAATGCTTAGAATTGTATGACAAATATGGACTATGCATCCTAGTCAAAATTGTTAAAAAAGAAATTTAGGCCATAAATTTGAAATCCATGAAATATTCATGGATTACTTGAAACATGAAAAATAAGTCACCTAATTGATGTGAATAGATAGTTAGGGCATATATGCCCATCACAAATGGAATTCATAAAATATTAGTAACTCAACTTGAAATATAAAATTTGTAATTACATAAGTAGACTCTTGAATGTATAAATGAGAAAGGAAAAATGTTTTGAATACAATGGTATATGTGAACCATTGTTTAGAATTGGGATCAATATGAATAACATAATGAATGGATAAATAAACCATATTAATGTATGAATGAGACATTAGTTCTCATTATTGTAAAGAGGAGAAGTATTTTGAGTACAATGGTATAAAAGGATAATTGATGTGAATTGTGATCATATAAATGATTAAATGAATGTATGAATTATGATTGAAATTTATCATGAAATAATGAAGTCATAAAGCACAATATATTAATATTTTAAAGTATCAAATGCCCTAGTATACCTAACAAGATTGGTTTGGATAGTTTGGCATGCCAATAGGGTATTGTTTTAGCAGTACTGCGAAAGGTTTTATGTCTGTATTCATGGCTTTATGCCCGTATTCATGGCTTTTATGCCCGTATTCATGGTTTTTATGCCCGATTATGTGATATCATGGCTTTTTAGCCATACTGACTGCATACATGGTTAACGTTCTGCGTCCCATGGTATGACGCCCGAGGCACGCGGTGTCAGTGCCAACGACCGTTATCGATTCGATCGTCTAGTATAGGTTACTTGGGCATCAATTAAAGTATTATTCAATTCAGCACTAAGTTAAGTTAACTATAATGAAAATCCAGTACAATTAAATTAAGTATTGAATGAATAAGCAAAAGAGATTAGCAAAAGAAACATAAAAAAAATATAAATTGCAGAACCGTACAGATTTGAAATACAATACAGATAGAATAAATTATATACTTGCTAGTATTACTGAAAAGTTATAAACTAAGCACTTCCAAAGAGGAACAAACTAGTATATAAGATCGTTGATACTAGAAATACCATACCAAATTAAATTGATTCTTGAGTATCTGAATTATCATTTATTTCTTTCTTTACTTGTCTATATTATTTCCAGTTATATTATTGCACCACTAAGTAGAAATGCTTAGCGATGGAATTGCTTCCTCGCAGTCTCAAGGTAAAACCAGTAGACTGTCGACTGAGATTTTTGGAGTCCAGATCTGCAGAAGTGTCAGAAGAGTTCAAGATTGTCACCTCCTCAGCAATGCATGTAGATAGGGCTCATTTTATACATGTTATGTATATTGTTCATTCCCAGCACATTGTAAATTATTTGTATATCTTATACAAAATAAACTCATGTAATTAACCTATGAATTATGGAAGCTATTCAAAGTAAGTATTTTAGTATGTGAATTGAATTTGAGTTATAATGAGATTATACTTGTGAATATTGAAATTGTCTTTGGCAGGTTCAGAAGAACTGTTAGTCCAAATTACAGCCGACACTTTGTCGGATTATCGTTAAAATTTTTGAAATTTCCAATTTAGTTAGATTTTGATAAAAGTAAAAATAGCCTAAATCTTCAATAAAGTTTTTGAATAAATAAATCAAGGACTGTAATGAAATCAGATAAAATAGAGTGCTCCGGCACACTGAGTGGCATAACTTGCTCGGCTACACTGTAGTCGGGTAAGGGGTGTCACATTTAGTGGTATCAGAGCGCAGTTTAGGCGTTTCTGGACCTAGATAGATTGCATATCATGCATTGCATTCATAAGAGTCGAGGTGACACTATTGCAGATCTGTATTTCCCGTTTATTTTAGATTAGGGTATGGAATAAGAGAATGAAGAGACAATGAGATAGCGAATGGAGATGAGATTGAGACTAAGGAGAAAGTGAAGTAGGATAACACGGAAAGGTGAAGAAATAAAGAGGTAGTAGCTCCTTGGCTATTTACATTGGATAAATTTCGAGGACAAAATTTAAATTAGAGGGGAAGAGTTGTAACACCCTCTCGGTAGCAACTCCGCACAGTCTACTGTTCCGGTGACCGGTGTCGGTCCGGACAGCTAGAACGTCCGAAAAAATATTTAAACTAAAGCGAGGAACCATAATTAACTCAAATATTAATAAGAAAAATTTAGTAAAAATTTTAGAAATAAAAATAAAACTAAGTCAAATGAGCCGGTGCCCAAGCGATGGGTAACCGGAGGGAAGTTGCGGTTCTCACAACGAGGAGCCCTAGACCCGGGGAAAAAATTATAAAATAATTTTTGGGACTCCAGAGAAGGGTCATTGAGGTTCCCATGGCATTAGAATGCCAAGAAAATATTTAGAAAAATTTTTCAATCGGTACAGACAATTTTGACCCGTTAAGCCAAACAGAGGGCATTTTGGTCATTTCGCCTTCAGAGACGTTTTTTGGCCTACTTGTCCAGTTGAGTAAATAATTATTATGACATAAAATATGAATTAATGTTGATGAAAAATTAATTTGAGGCTACTAGAAAAGAAAAGAAAAAAAAAGAAAGAAAATTAAAGATAATGACATCACATGATGTCACTCACTTAATCCCAACCAATCACAAGTTAATAAGCATTCTTAAAACACTTAAAAGAGTCAAAATGGACCAAAATAAATCTGCTCTTCTTCTTCTTCTTCCTCCAATACGTGACTCTCTTCTCCATAGCCTCCATAGAAGTTTCTTTCATCACTTTCATTTTTCCCATGAATTTCCACTACTAAACCCTAAGTCACTTTCATCAAAACTTGTCCATACCTCTTGGGGAAGCTTTTGGCAGCCAAGAAGAGGAAAGAAAGTGAAGGTTTAACAAGTTGAGAATTTTATCAAATAAGGTTAGTGCATATTAACTTCCTAATCTTGTTTACTTATTGAAATTTAGTTTGAATATGAATAAATAATTAAGAAATTGAAGAAAATCATGTGTGAAATTGAGAAGCAAATTTTGGCCAGCACTTATAGGATGAGGAATTGATGAGTTTTATTGGGCTAAAACCTAAATACAAGCTTAGATAGTGACATATGAATGATTGATGACCTTAATTGGGATGTGTTGCATGATTCATGGATTGGAAGCTAGGGTTTTGAGAAGTGAAATTTGGATTTAGCTTATGAAATTTTGAAAGAACATTATAAGGGTCAATTAGTGACCATTTTAGGTATGTTGACCATGAATTGGACTGAAAAATAGTATAGCCAAGTGAATGTGTAGGCTGCCTTGTGAGTGCAGCAGAGTGACTGAAATTTCAGTCCACTTGCACAGCCATAACTTTGGCTGTGTAGGTCCAATTGATGTTTGGCCAATTGGACATGAAACTAGGCTTGTAATGGCACATTTTTGCTGAAGAAACCATGCCCAAAAGACCAAAGCAAGAGGACCAAAACTTGGCCCCAATCCGGATACCCTGCAAACAGCCCCTGCAGAATGACCAAATGAACAGTAACCATAATTCACTGTAGAAATGGTCAATTGATCTGAAAGTTTTACAGCAACAAGTTAAGACATAGACAAACAACTTTCATGAAGAAACCTACCCCAAATTATGACCAGAACCTAATCAAATCATTGAGCAAAGTGAAGTTTATCAGTCTTGAGATTTCCAGAATTTTCATTTGAGCAGTAATGTTTGGATGGCTATAACTCTCTCTAGAAAACTCGGATTTAGGCGATTCTTGAACCAATGGAAACCTAAGGCATGGTAAAACATTTCATATGAAGAAAGTTAGACCAAATTATGAACTTAACTTGGTCAAATTACTGACCAAAGTTGGACCAAAATCTACCAAAACCCAAAATTTCAGCAGGAACAGTACACGTGAACAGTAAATTTATTTTGGCCATAACTTGAGCTACAAAACTCCAAATGGAGTGATTCAAAAAAAGAAATTCAACTAGACAAAATAAGGAACATTTTCTATGAAGGAAGTTTTGTCAAATTCCAATAGTAAATCGACCAATGAAACAGTGCAACTTCGGAGCACCAAAACCAAAAATTGGCAATTTTGCCAAAATGACCTAAGCTTTGAGAAAGTGACCAAAACCAACAAGTTTTAAATGAAAAATGTAGTATGTTGGAAGTGCCAAAGTTAATGTACATATTTTCTATGCAAAAGTCAACATTTTAGTTGACTAATGAAGTGAATAGTGACATGAAAATTTGAAATAAGCTTGGAAATGGATTTGGTAATTAATTCCAATAAGTTTTAAATGCAAAATGTGGTACATCGGGAGTGTTAAAACCAATGTACCTATTGTCTATGCAAAAGTCAACATTTTTGTTGATCAATGAGGTGAATAGTGACACCAAAACTTGAAATTCAAAATTTGAAATTAGAAATGCATCTAGGGGACTTTAAATTGCAATTGGCAATTAATACTAGTAAATGTAAAACTCAAAATGTGGGATCTTGGTGTAATTAGAATTAATATATCCATTAAGTATAAAAAGGTTAACATTTTGGTTGACTAGTATGGTGAATAGTAATCAAAATGATTAGTGAATTAAGATGAAGACCTAGAACCAATTCTAAGCTTAAATGCTTAGAATTGTATGACAAATATGGACTATGCATCCTAGTCAAAATTGTTAAAAAGAAATTTAGGCCATAAATTTGAAATCCATGAAATATTCATGGATTACTTGAAACATGAAAAATAAGTCACCTAATTGATGTGAATAGATAGTTAGGGCATATATGCCCATCACAAATGGAATTCATAAAATATTAGTAACTCAACTTGAAATATAAAATTTGTAATTACATAAGTAGACTCTTGAATGTATAAATGAGAAAGGAAAAATGTTTTGAATACAATGGTACATGTGAACCATTGTTTAGAATTGGGATCAATATGAATAACATAATGAATGGATAAATAAACCATATTAATGTATGAATGAGACATTAGTTCTCATTATTGTAAAGAGGAGAAGTATTTTGAGTACAATGGTATAAAAGGATAATTGATGTGAATTGTGATCATATAAATGATCAAATGAATGTATGAATTATGATTGAAATTTATCATGAAATAATGAAGTCATAAAGCACAATATATTAATATTTTAAAGTATCAAATGCCCTTGTATACCTAACAAGATTGGTTTGGATAGTTTGGCATGCTAATAGGGTATTGTTTTAGCAGTACTGCGAAAGGCTTTATATCTGTATTCATGGCTTTATGCTCGTATTCATGGCTTTTATGCCCGTATTCATGGCTTTTATGCCCGATTATGTGATATCATGGCTTTTTAGCCATACTGACTGCATACATGGTTGACGTTCTGCGTCCAATGGTATGACGGCCCGAGGCAATCGCGGTGTCGGTGCCAACGACGTTATCGATCCGATCGTCTAGTAAAGGTTACTTGGGCAGTCAATTAAAGTATTATTCAATTCAGGCAGCTAAGTTAAGTTAAGTATAATGAAAATCCAGTACAATTAAATTAAGTATTGAATGAATAAGCAAAAGAGATTAGCAAAAGAAACATAACAAAAATATAAATTGCAGAACCGTACAGATTTGAAATACAATACAGATAGAATAAATTATATACCTGCTAGTATTACTGAAAAGTTATAAACTAAGCACTTCCAAAGAGGAACAAACTAGTATATAAGATCGTTGATACTAGAAATACCATACCAAATTAAATTGATTCTTGAGTATCTGAATTATCATTTATTTCTTTCTTTACTTGTATATATTATTTCTGGGTATATTATTGCACCACTAAGCGAAATGCTTAGCGCGATGGAATTGCTTCCTCGCAGTATCAAGGTAAAACCAAAGATCGTTGGATCGAGATTTTTGGAGTCCAGATCTGCAGAAGTGTCAGAAGAGTTCAAGATTGTCACCTCCTCAGCAATGTATGTAGATAGGGCTCATTTTATACATATTATGTATATTGTTCATTCCTAGCACATTGTAAATTATTTGTATATCTTGTACAAAATAAACTCATGTAATTAACCTATGAATTATGGAAGCTATTCAAAGTAAGTATTTTAGTATGTGAATTAAATTTGAGTTATAATGAGATTATACTTGTGAATATTGAAATTGTCTTTGGCAGGTTCAGAAGAACTGTTAGTCCAAATTACAGCCGACACTTTGTCGGATTATCGTTAAAATTTTTGAAATTTCCAATTTAGTTAGATTTTGATAAAAGTAAAAATGGCCTAAATCTTCAATAAAGTTTTTGAATAAATAAATCAAGGACTGTAATGAAATCAGATAAAATAGAGTGCTCCGGCACACTGAGTGGCATAACTTGCTCAGCTACACTGTAGTCGGGTAAGGGGTGTCACAAAATTGCTCCAAAATGTATACAAATAAATTTTCTAAAAGCAAATCGAAAGTGAAAAGTTATTGCACACAAACCTGATGCGAGTCGCCTCTAGGCCTTGACTCAGTTTCCCCTATCCTTTTCCAGGTCTTTTTCAGCTGAAACACGTAATTTATAGTGTTTCATTATCTTATCTCACAATAAATCCAATAATTAATTCATATATACTTAATTCCAATCCCAATACGCTTAAACTAACGTTATTGGAAATTTTTATTTCAAGGTTACTATGCACAACACTATTCAAGTCAATTTGTTGACTTTTTATACTTAATAGGTATAGGAATTTCAATTTCACCCATATACTACATTTTGGGTGCCAAATTTGTTGGTTTTGATTGTTTTTTTAAATTTTAGGTCTCTTAGGTACAATTTCAAAATTTTCAGATTTGATGTCCAATTTTATACTGTAGAGTCTACTAGACCTTATCACTTGAACCTGCGCGAGGAAAAATCATCGCGCTAAACAATTTTGCTTAGTGGTGCACTAATAGAATGAAAGTACAATATACAAATAAAAGTAATAATTTCATACTTGAAGTAATATAAGAAAATGCACATTTAATTAAATCATGAATCATTTAGAAGAAATATAGAATTTGTAGTATCAACTTTTTGTGTTGTCACTTCATTATTTAATCACATAATAATTTTAAGTACCTTATTACAATATTTTTCTTATTCCCTCATGTTTATACATTTTTATAACCTTTAAAAATATTTTATTTTCTTGAGATCTTCCCCGGTCTTTAACTTAACATTCAACTTTTTTAATTTATTTCAGTACCCAAGTAACCTTTAATCTGACTGTTTGGACTGGATATGCAGGTTATACTGGCGTTGGACATTCAGTACCTCGGGCCGTCATACCATCAGACACATCGGTGTCTACCGGGTATGCTATGTAATTAGGCATAAAAGCCATCAAAGTAAACATGAACAAAGGATAACCACATCAGACACTCGGTGCCTGCCAATGATATCTAGGCATAAAAGCCAAATACAGTACTGCTAATCATCCCTTCTTGGCATGCCAATCTATCCAACCCATACACTACTGTCTAGGTATATTCGGGCTAATTTATCATTATTAGCAAGTTATTATTCTCATTATTTCATCATTCATTCACGATGAAAGCATAAGTTCCAAAATACCATTTCATATGTCATTCATGTTTTTCATGCCATTGGCATTCATTACCATTCATATTTTGAACTATTATGTTAACATTTCATAGTTTCCAAATTTATTACTTCAATTTTTTTAATAATTTGGACCAAGGTATAGCCAGAATTAGGCCATACCTTCTTCATGAGATTTATAAATCTATGTTTTAGGTTTATTTTGGCTTTAGAATCATTCAATTTGCATTTGTGTAGCTCAAGTTATAGCTATTTTATCAAAACTAGTCAAGTGACCAATTTCTAGTTTTTAAAGCATTCCAAAATCCAGACAGATTCTGGACTCATTTTGTCAAGCTATTTTGGATAGGTTACATTCATAATTTAACTTTGTATTCCTCATATGAATTGTTCTACTGTGTCTTAGGATTACACAGGTTCAAGAATCATTCAATTTGGGGTTTTATAGAGTGAGTTATGGCTAAATGATCAACCCTTGTTCACGGATGCAGTATCCTATAGTTTTTCAGATTTTCAAGTTTTCAGGTCAGTTTTATACTCAACATTCAAGTATCTTACATCCAGAATTTGAACAAAGTCTCTAAAACAAAGTTGTAGGTCTATATCGTAGGTTTCTAAAACATTTTGAATAATCTCAATTGGATTTATATAATGAGAGTTAGGCTCTGTTTACAAAACAGAGGTCATAGGGCAATTTACTGGAATTACAGAAAATTCCAATTCAGCAACTCTAACTTGCTCTAGCAATTTAACCAAGTTACCCTAGGAATTTGGTTTGGGTCAAAACAAAAAAGTTGTAGGTATGGGTTTCAACTTTAATTTGGCTTTGATTTCACAATAATTAGATTTGTGTAACTCAAGTTATAAGCATTTGAAGTAACTAGACACAAGCTGTCCAAAACTAGTCCCAACGTACAACATTACATTTAATCAATTATTTTGCTATCTCGTTAACATATCCCAACAATTACATAGCCAATAGCCATGATATATATACAATTACATTAAATAGGTTACAAATAAACAAAACCCTAACTAAATCACCAATAGATTTTAGAATTTGTGAAAACTCATAGCACTAACCTTTGCGCATAAGCTTTAAACAACTCCAATTAACCAAACCTTGATTTCTCTTCTTGTCTGCACCCAACTGAATTTCCCTCCTTAAATTACAATCCATAATTTTAATCAAGTTCAAAGGAAAACTTCACAATCAAACTTAAATACTAAGAATTCATCATTAGTTAAGCTTAGAACATAGCTTACCTAAAATGGGTTAACACTTCCTCTTCACAAGCTTCCAAATTCCTTGAATTTTTTGTGTGTTTTCTTCAATTCAAGGTTTAATTTAGGATTTAGTCTTGATTTCCTATGAGAATTGTGAAAGGATTTAAGTGATTAAAGCTTGGGAATTGAGTAACAATGGTGGAACTTTGAGAGAAAATGAGAGAATGAGAGAGAGAGAGTGGTCGGCTAGTTATAAGGTGGAAGAAGACATTTTTAATTGATATTTATCTCTTCATTTAATATTTATATTAATTTCATTTATAATGGCAAAGATGTAATTAAGAAGAATGGAAAAATTGTAAATACTTTGAAATCCATAATCATTAGGTTTTAACTATTTTAATAATTATGTTTAATTTTCATAATCTTAATTAATTAAATTAATCTTACTTCATTAATTTAATAACTCTCATTTTTTGTTAATATTGGACCTTTAAATTTAATTGATAAAATTTTTCTCTTATCGTTTTTCTGTTCATCTTTTCAATAATACCCGATAAGTCATTATCTCCTTTCCACTTTAGCTTTTAATCTGCCTATTTGTGCTTATTTCTTTTTATTTTCTTGACTTATTAATTCATAATAATATCTCATTTAAATCTTAATTAAGGGCCTTACAAGGTCATGCATGAGTTTGGAGTAGCAACTGAAGTTACAGTTGTTTCCCAGTAGGGTTACCCATCGCCGGGACTTTGTGTTTATTTAACCGGTTTGTACTCCACTTCTTTTATTTTTCTTCAACCTTACTTGATCTTTATTTAATTTAATTATGACTCCTTACTCTAATTTAAGTATAGTTTCAGACATTCTAACTGTCTGAACAGACTTTAGTCGCCGGAATAGTAGAATGTATGGAACTGCCTATAGTGAGGATGTTACAATTAATTCTTCCACTCTAAAAAGAAATTTCATCATCAAAATTTACCTGATGTAAACAGTTGAGGATGCTGTTGCCTCATTATTTCTTCCCTTTCCCAAGTAGCTTCCTCCATGTTATGGTGTCTCCAGAGCACCTTCACCAATGGAATATGCTTGTTCCTCAATTCCTTGATCTCTCGAGCTAATATTCTTACTGGTTCTTCCTCATATGTCAGATCTGGCTGCACAACAATCTCCTTTACTGATATGGCATGTGATGGATCTAATCTGTATCTCCTCAGCATTGAGATATGGAATACATTATGAATCTTGTCCAGCTCTGGTGGTAAAGCTAGCCTATAGGCTACTGGACCTACACGTTCAATGATTTTGTATGGACTGATAAACCTAGGGCTTAACTTACCCTTCTTCCCAAATCTCAACACTTTCTTCCATGGTAACACCTTGAGGAAAACTTTATCACCAACTTCATATTCTATATCCTTTCTTTTTAGATCTGCATATGACTTCTGTCTATCTGAGGCAGCTTTCGAACTAGCTCTGATCACTTTTATCTTCTCCTCAGTCTATCTCACGAAATCTGGCCCTACCATCTTATCTTTACCCAATTTTGTCTAACATAAGGGTCTCCTGCATTTCCTCCCATACAGTGCTTCATAAGGGAACATCTTGATACTGGCCTAATAACTATTGTTATATGCAAATTTTGCTAATAGGAGATACCTATCCCAAATTCCTTCAAATTCCATAACACAACTTCTTAACATGTCCTCTAGTATTTGGATTACTCTCTCTGACTGCCCATCTTTTTGAGGATGAAAAGTCAGATCAGAATGCGCTTGTGTACCCAAGGCTTCCTATAACTTCTTCCAAAACCTAGATGTGAACCTCAGGTCTCGGTCTGATATGATGGATACTGGCACCCCATGTAACCGAACTATCTCACTTATATATAATTTTGCTAACTTCTCTAGTGAGTTGTCAATTCTAACTGGTAGAAAGTGAGTTGACTTCGTCAATCTGTCTACTATTACCCAAATTGCATCATGCTTTCTCTGTGTGAGGAGTAGACCACTAACAAAATCCATCGTGATACGATCCCATTTCTACTCAGGTATAATTATAGGTTGCAGCAAACCTGATGAAACTTGGTGCTCTACCTTTACTTGCTAACATACTAAGCATCCGGTCACATAATCAACAATGTCCTTCTTCATACCAAGCCACCAATAAAAGGGCTTCAAATCATAATACATCTTTGTGGTCCGTGGATGCATAGTATAAAAGCTATTGTGTGCCTCTTTCAGAATGTTTTTCTTCAATTCTTTATCATCTGGTACACACATTCTTCCTTTATAGTATAAGAACCCATCTTCCTTTATCTCATACTCATTTTCCTTCTCCTCTTTGGTTCGGCTCATAATGGTCATTAATTTCTCATCTAGCTTCTGCCCTTCTTGGCCTATTGTAGAAGATTAGGCTTTACTTGCAATTCGGCTACTATAGCCCCATCTTGTGCCAAAGCCAAGTGAGCATTCAAAGTCCTTAAGGCCACTAATGACTTTCTACTAAGTGCATCTGCCACCACATTTGCCTTCCCAGGATGATAATCAATAACACAATCATAATCCTTTAAGAACTCGATCCATCTTCTCTGCCTCAGGTTGAGTTCCTTCTGGGTTGGCAAATATTTAAGACTTTTGTGATTTGTGAGGATATAAAACCTTTCACCATACAAGAAATGCCTCCATATCTTCAATACAAATACAATTGCTGCCAATTCTAGATCATGAGTAGGGTAGTTCTTTTCATGTGATTTTAGCTGTCTGGAAGCATAAACAACCACTTTTCCTTCTTGCATCAGAACACACCCAAGACCATTATGCAACGCATCACTATAGACTACAAACTCTTTCCCTAAAACTGGTTGTGTCACCACTAGCGCTTCAGTAAGCATAGCCTTCAGTTTCTCAAAACTGGCTTGGCAATTATCATTCCAATCAAACTTCACATTTTTATGCAGTAACTCAGTCAATGGGGCTGCTATAAGGGAGAATCCTTTTACAAATCTCCTGTAGTAGCCAGCTAACCTCAAGAAGCTTCTGACTTCTGTTACATTCTTAGGTGGCTTCCATTCCACTTTGGCTTATATGTTCTTGGGATCCATTCTAATCCCATTAGCTGATACTATGTGTCCGAGGAAAGAAATCACATTCAACCAGAATGCACATTTGAACAACTTAGCAAACAACTTCTTCTCCTTCAGATGCTCATCATGCTCCTCTCGATCATTAGAATACACCAATATATCATCAATGAAGACCACTACAAGCCGATCTAAATAAGAATGGAAGATACAGTTCATAAGATCCGTGACTGCTGCTAATGCATTTGTCAACCCAAATGGCATCACCAAAAATTCATAATGCCCATACCAGGTCCTGAAGGCAGTCTTAGGCATATCCGCTTCCTTTACCCTCAACTGATGATACCCCGATTTGATATCAATCTTGGAGAAAACACCTGCTCCCCTCAACTGATCAAACAGATCATCTATTCTGGGTAAATAATACTTATTCTTCACTATCAGTTTATTCAATTGCCGGTAGTCTATACACAATCTCAATGTCCCATCCTTCTTTTTCATAAACAACATCGGAGCTCCCCATGGTGACACGCTAGGGCCTATAAACCCTTTATCCAGCAACTCTTGTAATTAGATTTTTAACTCCTTCAATTCTGTGGATGCCATCCTATAAAGAACAATTGATATCGGTGTTGTACTTAGCATTACTTCAATGGCAAACTCTACTTCTCTTTCTAGTAGTAAACTAGGCAATTCCTCTAAAAATACATCCGGAAAGTCACACACAGTGGGTATATCTTAGAGACTAAACCCAACCTTCCTGGTATCAACTACATGTGCCAGGTATGCTTCACAGCCCTTCCCTATCGGTCTCCTTACAGTAGTAGTTGATATGATATTAGACAAAAAATTCGTCCTTTCACCCATAACAGTGATTTCTTCATTATCAAGAGTTTTCAATGTAATTCTTTTTAAATGGCAATCAACTATAGCTCGATGACGTGACAACTAGTCCATCCTCAAGATCACTTCAAACTCATGAAAAGGCAACTCAATCAAGTCAGCTAAAAACTTATTTCTCTGAATTTTTAAGGGATAACCTTATAGACCTTATTCATTACTACACTATGGCCTAAAGGGTTAGTGACCAAGATATCATGCTCAGTCTCATCTATCTGAACTCCCTTTTCCACTGGTAAGGCAACACAAATATAGGAATGTGTGGATCATGGGTCTAACAATGCATGAATAGGCAAATCATAAAGAAAGAAGATACCCCGGATCACATCTGGTGCATCCTGCTCCTCCAGAGCTCTCATAGCATAGGCACGTGCTGGGCCCTAGCGTCTGGCCTCTCCACGGTCTTAAAAGTAGCTTTCTGTGAATTGATTGCTGCTTGTGTCCTGTCAGGTCTCCTACTCTTCTGAGTTGTAGGGCAGGTCTCTATGTCTGTGCTGGAGTAGTAGAAATACTCTTCCGAGGGCAATCTTTCTGGAAGTGATCTGTAACCCCACATCGAAAATAACCCCCGATCAAAAACCAACACTCTCATCTATGCCTCTTATTGTAGTGACTGCATACGGCTGGAGCTACTCCCCTGGCTATTGTCCCCAAGGAACCCGCTACTGATACTATTGATTGGCCCCTCTTGGGCATAGGCTATGATCTAGGTCTCTGAGGCTGACTCTGACCCTAACTCTGGCTCTGAGGTCCCCTGAGCCTCTTACTAGCTACAAATGAAGAGTTAAACTGCCCTGGGGCTCTTTTATGTTGTCTATCTTGGTGGCTCTGCTCGTTATCTCTAACCCTCTTTACATTTAGAGCTGCCCCTATCATCTAAGAGAAGTTTGTGATCCGTAGTGCCGCAATATGAAGCTTTACATTAACATTCAATCCTTCCTCAAATTTACGACATCTCTCGGCCTCTATGGGTACCACCTCACGGGCATAGTAGCTCAACCGCATAAACTCCCGCTCATACTTAGATACTGTAAGCTACCTCTGCTTCAAATTAATAAACTCCCTCCTTTTGCCCTCTAGGTATATATGGTTGATGTATTTCTTCTTGAACTCAGCGAAAAAGTACTCGCATGTTACCGTTGTAGGCTGCACTATCTTAGATACAGTGTCCCACTACTGGTAGGCATCCTCCTATAGAAGGGAGACTACACCCTCTAGGTTCTGCTCTAGAGTGTAGTGCAACGGCTAAAGAATCCTTTTTGTCCTCTCTAACCAATATTCAGCTGCTGCAGGATCATCCTCTTTCTTTGCCTTGAAGTCCACTGCCTCATATTTTTTAAGTTTCTCCAGATGGGACTGTTGCAAGGATTTTGTGATCACCAGGCAATTCTCACCGAAGTGGAAAGTGAGAAGTCACCACTTTAATTTTGAGGAAAAATTAAAGAAAACCATTTATTATTACAAAAATTTGAAAAAAGTGTTTACCACATTTAATACAGGGTTCAGTGTTCGTATACGTGTGGGGAATGTGTTAGGTACCCCACAGTCATCCCTAAACAGGGTAGATAAATTTAATAATATGCTCATAATAATTAAATACAAATAATTTTAGTGGAGTTTAAATCATAATATTGGTTCCCTATTTTTGTTCAAAAAAGGGCATTAATGTAAAAATGCATAAACATCTCATTATTAGGGTAAGTCAGATATAAAAGTAGGTGAAAAGATATCATAAGTGAATCTCGACTCTATTTATTTTTATTATTTTTATCTATTCCAAAAAAAAGTCAAATCTTTTGAATTTTGATCTTCTAAAATGTATAAGAAAATGATTAAAATAATATGATAAAGAAGGGAGCTGTCCAGTTCGGTAATTTTTATGAGAATGAAGCATAATTTTTAAATTATTTAAAAAAGGGTATGGAAAAATAAAGTCTAGAATTTCTTGATGAAAACTAAATTTACTAAAATTTAAAACGTATGTCAAAAATTGAACATTAAGCCATTTACCAATTGAAAATTAAGCTTTGCATAAAAGAAATAAATTTTGAAGATAGAAACGCATTGTAAAAAATGAAAGCCTTTTTAGAATTAAAAAAATTTAATGTATAATTTGATTATCGATCCAAAAATTAAATTAATAAAAATTAGGACTTCGATTCATTTTAATTAGTATCCCAATTAAAAAAGAACATGTTAATTAATGCCTAAAAAGTTTGACCATTAATTGGTACCCTTCTTAATAAAGTCAAAGTCCCATCATCTGCACTAATTAACCACAATTTTAATCTTTGTTAATTTAATTAAAAATTATCAATAATTTAAACATAATTTAAATATCGTAGAGAAGAGATTGAATTAATACAAATCAAAATTTCTAATCTTTTAACCAGTACCCCGATTAAAATGAATGTGTTAATTTAATGCCTAAAGAGTTTGATCATTTAGCAGGTATTCCCACCAAACCGAATCAAAGTCTCATCATCGGTATTAATTTAACCATAATCTTAATTTTTATCAATTCAAATAAATTTATTATTTACCAGTTTTGTTAAAAATATACTTTTATTAGTTCAATTATTTAACAATCGTATACTTTGTAATCCATGAATTAAACATCTTCAACAATTACAGAAATAAAATTAAATTAAAATAGGTCAAGGCTTTCATTCTTTTAACCAGTACCCCAATTAAAAGAATGTATCAATTAATACCTAAAGAGTTTGATACACTCATGGGTATCCCACTAAACAAATCAAAGTCTCATCACTGACACTAATTAATCACAATATTAACCTTTACTAATTTAATCAAACTAAAAAAAAATACCATACACATTTCATCATTCATGAGTTAAACATGATTTAATAATAAATGAGATTTAATACATATTAAATCAAATATTAATTGCTTACAAATTTATCAAAAATTTAGGAAAGTTTCCCCTAAAAATTGGATATTTTCCAATTTTTAACAAAAGACAACATGTACAAAATTGTCATCCTGGCCTACATATTTATTCATGCATCTTCCATCTAATAATAATAATAATAAAAATGAATTAGGGGGTGAGTTTAGATTTTTAAGTAAAGCTTTAACTAAAAAAAATGACCCAAACAATTTCAGTAAATTAATAACAATTTAAGGAACATTCTTATTTAAGTAGCTTAAGGGGAGTCCTCTTTAACTACTAAAGAAAATATTTGATTTAAATAAATTTTAATCATTAATGACGACTTAAGGGGTATCCCCCATTCAAGTAGTTTACGGGTATCCCTTTAACTACTAAAAAATTTCTATATAAAAATTATTTGATTTAAATAAATTTTAATAATTAACAACTATTTAAGGGGCATCCCCACTCAAGTAGTTTAAGGAAAAAAAGTTTATTTTGCCCAAATAATAAACTAAGGGTATCTCCCATTTAAGTAGTTTAGAAGAAAACAAAAAATTTATTTGGTCCAAATAAGTTAATAATAAATTAAGAGTATATCCCCATTTAAGTAGTTTAAGGGGTACCCTATTTAACTACTAAAAGTTTTTATAAAAAGTTTATTTAATTCAAGTAATTTTAATAATTAATAACAAATTAAAGGGGTATTCCCCATTCAAGTAGCTTAAGGATATCCCTTTAACTACTAAAAAAAATTATATAAAAAAAATTATTTGATTTAAATAGATTTTAATAATTAATAACAACTTAAGGGGTATCCCCCATTGAAGTAGTTTAAGGTATCCCTTTAGCTACCAAAAAAGAAAAAAAAAAAAACCTTTTTATAGAAAGAATTTTATTTGAATCAAATAATAATTTTTTTCAAAAAGAAAAAATGCTATTAAAGCTTTTCATTTATGTTTCAATGATTCTGTGAACTCCTATGCATGATAAAAATAGAAATTAAATTTAATCATAGTAGATGATGTTAATGCAGAAAGCTAACTAAACCCACAAGTAATAACTATCAAATCTTTATCAACCAACAAAAAGAATAATAATGATAATAGTAATTTAAAACAAAAAGGAAACTTTGTGAGGAAACTTTCTCGAAATGGATACACACCCCTTGAAATCTCATCACGAAACAAAATTGATTGTAATGGATGTAACCTTTGAAAACAAAGAATAAATTACATATGAAAGAATTATAGGAAGATAACTGGTCATTGACCAACATCCGCATAAAAATATAAAAAAATATACCTCATTTTGAATATTAACCATCTAATCATTGGTGTCAATGATTTATCAACACAGCCACAAACTATCAAACAACGGCAAATACATCACATTTTGCATACGATCTTTATAAACAAAAAAAATCAAAAGCAAAAATAAAAATAAAAATAAAAATAAAAAATGAATAAAAGATAAATGAATGAAAGAAAAACTTCAAGAAGAAACTTAATTTACTACAATCTTTATAAGAGTAGACGTACTATATTAGTTGTTCTAAAAACTCTATTTCAAATATCCTTAGTGGTTAACCTATATGATGAACCCATTTGCTACCCGTCCAAGCACCAACATGAAAAAGAAGAAAAAAAAAATGCAGAACATAGGAAATTAGCATCCATTTCCACAACACAAGAGATTCATCTGCATAAGGTTCATCATGGATCAATCCCAAGAACCGACCAAAATTAACCAAAGTATTAATTTTAGCACAACAGCAAGGAACCACCATATGTTATTTTCATCAACAGGAATAACAAAACAATTTGAACAGATTAGGAAATCCATATATCACAATGATCACAATGCAACAATACAAAATACCCATAAACATACGTGAATCCTAAATAAAAAAACTGAAATGAAACTGGAAATAGATTTGATCTTCACCTAAAACCTGGAGAGAAGAAATAATCTAAGTAAGAAGAAAAGGAGTGGAAATTTAAACAATCCCCAGTGCTTCGTCTGCCTCTAGTAATGGTTGGCGGAATGACAACTCTGATAGAAATTCAGTGTTGCGTCCAGTATAGAGGGATCAATTTGTTGATTTGATTCGGGTGATATGGACAGAAGCAAAGTCGTGAATGAGGAAAACAGGGCAATACGAATCCTTTCTGTGGTGCAAAGATTCGAAATAGGGGTTATGAGTGAAGAGATTTATGGGTTTTGGGGGAGCTCCACTTCCCTATCTAAGAGAGGGATGATTCAAGTTTGAGAAATCATGGGTCACTGGTTCTGCGAGAAGAGGAAAGCAGGGGGGCATGGATGTCGTTTTGAGAGTTGAGTGTAGTGGCTTTTGTGAGGAAGGACTATGTCGTTTTGGGAACTTAGCTTTAAAAACCCCTTTTTTATTTTCCCTATTTGCTGCTCTTTAAACTATTCACCTTCCTTTTCTGAACAATTAAGGATGGTATTTATAGGGAAATAAAACCCTGAAATTAAGGGTGAGGATTTTAGAAACCAAATGAGGGGATGAGATTTAAAGATACCACAATTAATTTTTATTTTTATTTTTATTTCTTTACCTTGAAACTAATGGTTAAAAATTAAAAAGATAAAAGATTAAAGGTTTAGATTAAATTAGGACTATTTTGTTTTATTTATTTTGATCCAAGTGTCAAGAATTTTTCCTTACAAATTAGATCACCGGTTGAAATTAAATTGCACAAAATTTATCTTTTCTTTAACTTTAACTAGTTTTTGATTTAAGGTATAAATTAAATCTCCTAAAAAATAAGGGTTAGGATTTAATGGTACTAGAATTTGTTTTTATTTTTCTTTAACAAACTCCTAATCTAATGGTCCAATTTAACTCCTAAGAAGAATGAATGGCTAAGATCACTTTGAACTATTTTATTATTTTCACTTTTAATCCTAATGTCTCAATTAATTCTTACAAAAATTAAGGGTCAAGATTAAAAGGTGTAAAATGTTTTAACTAATTTTTAATCTAAGGATAGAAATTAAATCCTAAGAATATTATAGGTTATGGTTGAAAATCAAATTTGGAATCAAAGACATGGATTAAAAGCAAGAATTTTATTCATTTTTCTTCAATCTTCTAAAAATTCTAAATCTAATGTTTGAAATTAAATTTTCATAAAATTGATGGTCAAGATTAAAATTGGCACAAAAGAAATTTTTCTTTTTCTTTTCTTTTTTTTTCTTTAAATTAAATTAAGATAAAAAAACACATAAATAAACAAATTAATTAAAATTTAAAATTCAAATTCAAATCTGATTTGGCCCAAATGAAAATTAAAGGTGGATTAAATTTTATAATTTGGAATTAAAACTTGCTTTAAAATTAACAATTGAATTGCCATATCAAGAATCGAAATTTGATATTATTATTTTTATCATTTTTATTAAAATGTCTGGACAAAATATAGTGTCTACAGGGACTTTTGTGGAGGCTGAGCCTGTGGGATGGCTCCTATAATTTGTCTGAAGAAGTCAGCCATCTGCTGAAAGAAAGCTTACTGAGGCTGCAAGCTCTCCAGGTGCCTGTGTAGTTGGCTCTTCCCTACCTCTATCATCATCTCAAGCAGGGGCATGACTTTCCACCTCCTCCTCAAATGCCCTCTGTGATTCGGACTCCATTCTATAACCTAAATAAATAGGAAAATAAATCTGTATTAGTGTCACATCGACTCTTAATGAATGCAATGCATGACATGCACTTTATGTTCTTTTATCTATCTAGGTTTAGGAATACCTAAACCTTGCTCTGATACCGCTAAATATAACACCCCCCTTACCTGGTCTACAGTGTAGCCGAGAAAAGGAATGCTACATCCTGTGCCAAAGTACCTAATCTTATCTTATTCAATTTGGGATTAATTATATTTCATTATAATTTAAATTCAAGGAATTTTAACAGAAAACTGCAAGAGTTTCCCCGTATTATTAACCATTGACCTGTTAAACCATTGACTTGTTAAATCATTAACCTGTTTAAATCATCTCAAATAATATAATCTCAATTTTTTATCAATTTAACATCTTAATCAAATTCCATATTCATTCACATAATCATTTCCATCCACTTTTGTATATGAAATTCTTTCATTTCATTAATTTACTTAATGTACATAATTATTACACAACTTAAAATTTAGTTACAAACTTATATATAATTACAACACATGTGATGATACATAACTGTGGCCAAATATATATATATATATACCAAAATGAAATATGGAGGTGACACTGGCTCCTACTGCAGATCAACTCAAATCTCCTTGTCCCAAAGTCTACTGGACCTTATCACCTAAACCTGCACAAGAAAAAACCATCGCACTAAGCAATTCTGTTTAGTAGTACACTAATAGAATGAAAGTATAATATACAAATAAAAGTAATAATTTCATACCTGAAGTAATATAAGAAAATGTACATTTAATTAAATTATGAATCATTTAGAAGAACTATAGAATTTGTAATATCAACTTTTTGTGTTGTCATTTCATTATTTAATCACATAATAATTTTAAGCACCTTTCACAATATTTTTCTTATTCCCTCATGTTTATACATTTTTATAAGCTTTAAAAACATTTATTTTCTTGAGATCTTCCCTTGTCTTTATCTTAATATTCAACTTCTTTAATTTATTTCAGTGCCCAAGTAACCTTTAATCAGACTGTTTGGATTGGATATGCAGGTTATATTAGCACTGGACACTCGGTGCCTCAGATCGTCATGCCATCAGACACATCAGTGTCTACCGGATATACTATGTAATTAGGTATAAAAGCCATCGAAGTAAACATGAACAAAGGATAACCACATCGGACACTCGATGCCTGCTAATGGTATCTAGGCATAAAAGCCAAATTCAGTACTGCTAATCTCATCCCTTCTTGGCATGCCAATCTATCCAACCCTTACACTACTGTCTTGGCATGCTCAGGCTAATTTATCATTATTAGCAAGTCATCATTCTCATTATTTCATCATTCATTCATTCATCATGGGAGCATAAGTCCCAAAATACAATTTCATATGTCATTCATGTTTTTCATGCCATTGGCATTCATTATCATTCATAATTTGAACTATTATGTTAACATTTCATAGTTTTTAGATTTATTGCTTCAAATTCTTTAATAATTTAGACCAAGGTATAGTAGGAATTAGGCCATACCATCTTCATAAGATTTATAGATCTATGTTTTAGGTTTATTTTGGCTTTAGAATCATTCAATTTGCATTTGTGTAGCTCAAGTTATAGCTATTTTATCAAAACTAGTCAAGTAACCAATTTCCAGTTTTCAAGGCATTCCAGAATCCAGGCAGATTTTGGAGCCATTTTTATCAAGCTATTTTGGATAGGATGCAGTCATAATTTAACTTTATATTCCTTATATGAATTGTTCTCTTATGTCTTAGGATTACATAAGTTTAAGAACCAGTTAATTTGGGGTTTTGTAGAGTGAGTTATGACTAAATAATCAACCCTTGTTCATGGATGCAGTATGCTGCAGTTTCCAGGTTTTCAGGTCAGTTTTGCACTCAACATTCAAGTATCTTACCCCTAGAATTTGAACAAAGTCTTTGAAACAAAGTTGTAGGTCTATATCTTAGGTTTCCAGAACATCTTGAATCACCTCAATTGGATTTATACAATGAGATTTATGCCCTATTTACTACACAGAGGTCACAGGGCAATTTACTAGAATTGCAAGAAATTCCAGTTCAGCAACTCTAACTGGCTCTATTAATTTAACCAAATTACCCTAGGAATTTGGTCTAAGTCAAAACACAAAAGTTGTGGGTATGGGTTTCAACTTTAATTTAGCTTTGATTTCATAACAATTAGAGTTGTGTAACTCAAGTTATAAGCATTTGAAGTCACTGGACTCAAGTTGTCCAGAACCAGTCTTAATGCACAACACTACATTTAATAAATTATTTTGCCATCTCATTAACATATCCCAATAATTAGATATCCAATAGCCATGATATATACACAATTGCATTAAATAGGTTACAAAAAAAGAAAACCCTAACTATACAAAACCCTAACCAAATCACCAATAGATTTCAAAATTTGTGAAAACTCATAGCATTAACCTTTGTGCATAAGCTTTAAACAACTCCAATTAACCTTCCAATCAACCAAACCTTGATTTCCCTTCCTGTCTTCACCCAACTGAATTTCCCTCCTTAAATTACAATCCATAATTTCAATCAATTTCAAAGGAAAACTTCACAATCAAACTTAAATACTAGGAATTCACCATTAGTTAAGCTTAGAACATAGCTTACCTGAAATGGGTCAACACTTTCTCTTCACATGCTTTCAAATTTCTTGAATTTCTTGTGTGCTTTCTACAATTCAAGGTTCAATTTAGGGTTTACTCTTGATTTCCTATGAGAATTATGGAAGGATTCAAGTGATTAAAGCTTGGGAATTGAGTAACAATGGTGAAACTTTGAGAGAAAATGAGAGAATGAGAGAGAGAAAGTGGCCGACTGGTTAGAAGGTGGAAGAAGACACTTATAATGGCAAAGTTGTAATTAAGAAGAATGGCAAAATTGTAAATACTTTGAAATCCATAATCCTTAGATTTTGACTATTTTAATAATTATGTTTAATTTTCATGATCTTAATTAATTAAATTAATCTTACTTTATTAATTTAATAACTCTCATTTTTTTTTTATCAATATTGGACCTTTAAATTTAATTGATCTAATTTTTTTCTTACCGGGTTTTTGTTCGTCTTTTTCGTAATACCCGATAAGTCCTTATCTCCCTTCCATCTTAGCTTTGAATTTGCTTATTTGTGCTAATTCTTTTTATTTTCTTCACTTATTAATTCTTAATAATATCTCATTTAAATCTTAATTAAGGGCCTTACAAGGTCCTGCATGAGTTTGGAGTAGCAACTGAAGTCATAGTTGTTTCCTAGTAGGATTACTCATTGTCGGGACTTTGTGCTCATTTAACTGATTTGTACTCCACTTCTTTTATTTTTTTTCAATCTTACTTGATCTTTATTTAATTTAATTATGAATCCCCACTCTAGTTTAAGTGTGATTCCAAACATTCTAGCTGTCTGAATAGACTTTAGTTGCCAAAACAGTGGAATATATGGAACTGCTTATAGTAAGGATGTTACAAATTTTTACTATCATCACTGATCAAGAATCTTTAAAAACAACTAGAGGTTCGATTGTTATTTTTTATCTATCATATTTTTCTAAGTTATACTAAGAAAATAATTACGGCTTGTCTATCTATCTTGATTTTTATGTTTTATATATGTGAAAATTATTGATTTTCAAAATATTAAAATGAAGTTAATTGGACATTTATTGAGTTCACATAAAAAATGTCACACCTTATCCCTCTGTAAGGCATAACATGATCCCGTAGAATACCTAATGAACTATCGAACTTCACCTACCGATAACTCATTAAACACCCTACAAGGAATTTTAAAATAATTTTCTTATTTTTGATAAGTGATGAGCATTTTCTAATATGTATTTAAAGCATTTAATTAAAATTAAAACTGGTTAATATTTTTGGTCCATTTTATTTCTCCGCAAATTTTATAAAAGTTTTGCCAGAGTTCCGTCTGTATTTTGAGAAAACAGTTCTTCAAATACCTGAAAAAAAGGCACTTCCAATAATTTTTCAACCACTGCTTCAAATTCATACCCAATCTCAACCAATTTCTCAAATTTCAAGATTCAACAATTCTCAAAATACTGTCAATCAATATCATTCATTCATAATTCATTAAGGACAAAACAACTTATATACATCCTTACAAAATTTATATTAAGAAAATCCAAACTAAAATTTATTACGAATTTTAAACAGATTTTGTACAAGCTGCTCAAAACCCATTTGCACATGTCCATATATTTGC